>NC_089768.1:31477500-31590000 GCF_040412425.1 Macrobrachium rosenbergii
AAGACTTCAACATCTTCAACGCGTAATTTGAATCCGCCTCAGTTACATGAAGGATAACATTCCTCGTCTGTTTTTTAAAAGGAAAATGCGCGGAAGGAGGATTCTTAAATAATATTCCTTCACCCCTCATAAAATGAATAAGAGTCAAAACTTCGAAAAGGGCATCACCACGCACTTTATACGCTAACTCTACCTGGGATAACAGCTCCGAAGTTATGGGAGGTTGTAAAAAGCACCTTCTAATTTCCACGGAAGTTAATGAAAAGGAATGAAAAACTCCCACGGCGGCCAAACAGAAACCAAGAGCGCTTCCCGGAATCGCAGACTGGTCGCTCGCGATATTTGTTTCTAGGAAAAACTCTTTTGCGAGCGTAGCATACTTGGCCTCGAGTAACATCCTCTGCGCTATTGACTGTTTCCGCGTCTAGAGAAACAGTGGCGCTGTATCATCAAGGCGGTTCATGGAAATGGAGGCATTCAGTTCTAAAAGTAAATTCAAATCTGTTTTGCTGTTCTGCGTCATACGGAAAACAAAAATGAAATTGTCACTTCACGGTTCAGTCGTGGCCTTCAATATCCTACTTTGTCATAAAATGTGACACTTGCTTCCATAATCTGACTGAAATGTTGCAGTAAATTTAGCCCATAAATGACCTTGAAGAATATGACACGAGACAGTTTGCGACTACTTCCCCTTACCCTCTCTCTCTCTCTCTCTCTCTCTCTCTCTCTCTCTCTCTCTCTCTCTCTCTCTCTCTCTCTCTCTCTCGATATGTACTCAATAATAATTTCAATTAGCAGTGAAGTCTTGAAAAACTTCTAGACATGAACTTGTTTTCTTTGTATTTTGTAAATATGAGGCTATCAGTCGAGAAACATGCCAAGCGCCATCCTGGGTCAAAGTATTTTTTAATTTAATTTATTATATTTTAAAAATGGCACTTGGCATGTTTCTCGACTGAAAAGCTCATATATATTATAGTAAATAAAAATAACACACAGCTGCAGAAGGCTCATTGGCAACCAAGCATAATTCGTGGCTTTTTCACATGACAAAAGAAATTCTTGCAAGAAATCAACTTTATATATAATGTCTTAGAAAAAAAAAACTTGAAAAAGTCTTATTACTTGCGTCGCGTAAAAATTCAAGGATTAGTAATAATGAAATTGAACAATAATCAAACACGTTTCTTCTTCACGCAGTCTAATACAAACGACATCTCACATTCAGGAATCATTTCGTATAATTAAATTCCTGTTTCTATTCTAGTCGATTGTCAACGCTTGAAAGAGAAATAAAGAAAAGACTTTCATATGCCAAATGTAAATAGTATTGAGGTACTCCTCTGTAAATGACCTGGAGAGAGAGAGAGAGAGAGAGAGAGAGAGAGAGAGCAGTAATTTGGACTGGAGGATCGATTCCCACTTTTCCCAGGCTAATCAAATCGTAAATATGGAAATGAATATAGGGATCTTTTTATGTACATATGAATGTTTCGTAAAATAAGCGGATGAAGAGAGTTTTAAAGATGACTGACAATATTCTACATAAGAGCAACACCTAAAAAGAGTGTGTGTGTGTGTGTGTGTGTGTGCATGATACAGGTGAATAGGGCAGTGTGAATTTTAGGAGGGGGTTCGAAAAGCTACTGATGAGACTGTGTGAGCGTATGAAGCAGTTAATGCTGTGGTTGTCTACACAGGGGTTCCTCTCCGATTCCACAGTTTTAAGGGTGAATGTGGCAGTGATCATTGTCCCTTCTTTTCTTGCGAGCCACCTGCTGATGGGGAAACAGCTTAATGTTAAGAGAGCATACGAACGTACGTTCATACATACATACATATTCATATATATATATATATATATATATATATATATATATATATATATATATATATATATATATATATATATATATACAAATACTGTTTTTTTTTTTTTTTTTCAAATGAAAAATGGCATACGTCTGGGAACAGTTCTGAGTCCGCATCTATTTGCGGAGATGAGCTTAATGACATCTTGAACAGGGTCTCTGTTGCCTGTCACGTACTTAATTTTTATTATGCAGATGTAGTTATTTCACTATCTGCATCTACACTGAATGATTTATTGCTTTGCCACAGAACACTATATAATTTTCAGAGCAACCACATCTCTTTGCACGCGAATTCCTCTCTGCATGCGAATTTTACCAAAGGACATCAAGCTGAATAACTGTCCTGCTGTATATTTAGGTGATGAGAAACTCATTTTCGCCGATTCTTTCCATTTACTTGTTATTTGAAATAACAATATCATGTAGTGCTTCTTTTTTTTTTGTGACCATGGGAGTATACTGTACCCTTTAACAGAACTACTGAGAACTCATCAGCACAGCTTAATGAAAGAGTTGAAAATAGAGCAAATTGTTACATTGAAAGCTAGTGATGTGAGGTGTCACATCACCAGAATCCTCTAGAATCACTAAAATCGTCTGTTGAACAGCACTGGTGCAGCTCATTATTGTTGCTGTAAAACAGCTCTGTTTTCCGCTGAAAGTCTTTAGACTGGATTTTTAGTCCTATTTTTAATCTACCTCCGTGGTTGGTTGTGACTGCAGTTCATTTCTCGGAATTTTTTATTCACCTTCGTTATCTGTTGTGACAGTTTATTTCTATGAATGACAACGTTCACTTTGACCATATGACTTTTTTTAATTTTACATATTTTTCCCCCTCTTATTCTTCATGTCGATTCATCCTAATTTTTTATTGCGATTTACTGTTTAATTTTTCCCTGCACCTTCGTTTTATTCATTGACACGACAATGTTCCTGTGTTCATATGAGCTATTGTTCTTTAAATATAACTTTTATCAGTGTATGGATCTGTTATTTGTGTGAATGTTAGATTTTATCTTAGTGCCGAAGAGGCTGTATTCACTTTTCTCTGCTTGTGTAAAAGAGTGTGCATTTATAGTTTACTTACTACCTTCTGGCTTTGCATACAGAAACGTTTTTAACATAGAATTCACAAAGTATTTTTCTTGTATATGCATACTGAATATGGCCAAGAGTACTATTATTATTATTATTATTATTATTATTATTATTATTATTATTATTATTATTATTATTATTGGAGAAACACATCCGCACTTATGTATGGGCACGTATCTGAAAGAGGGAATCAAACAGATTGCTGAAAGCTCTCTATAGAGATTTATTTTTAATAATATATGTGCCAATACATAACTGTGGATTTGTTTCTCCATTTCAATACTCATGCTACTATTATTATTATTATTATTATTATTATTATTATTATTATTATTATTATTACTATTATTGTTGTTGTTGTTGTTTTTGTTGTTGCCATTATTATTATTATTATTATTATTATTATTATTATTATTATCCAAAAAAAGAAAAGACAAGCCATTCTCTTTTCAAAGCCCAGTAAGACAGTTTTCGTACATCCGGCTGCTCCCCTCCTCTCATCCTTGTTCGAGATCTGGTCGTTGTTACAGTTGAATGAAGGCAATAACAAAAAAAAAAAAAATTCAGAACACAACAGAGAGAGAGAGAGAGAGAGAGAGAGTGGGGGGGACATGAAGGCAGAACAGTTATCATAAATCTTATCAATTGTTTTAACTACTTTTACATTCATGTGTGCTTCCTCTATTCCACGAATTATGTGAATTTGTTATTTGGCAGAAAATTTCAGGAAAAACATCTTTCTAATGAGAAGTCTTTGTAAAATCGTAATTAATATCATTAATTCTTTGGAACCTCACCTTTCTGGTCATCACTGACTTACAAATAATTTTTTTGTCATAGCTCTTAAAAATCTCTTAAAATAATTTTCTTTTTATTTTCTCGTCATCTCGTTTTTTAGATTTTTTGTCAATGAGTTTGCAGAAATATTGTTCGTGTTACCTTTTTTATTTGAAACATTACCTTTCATTTCATCAGTTACTTAGAATTTTTCTCATAATCCTTAAAAATTTCTCTTAAAAGCTTTTAAAAAAGTAAGATTCATGTCATCATTTTTTTCCTAGATTTTTTCTTTTCCATATCAACAAGCTTTAATTTTTTTTTTCCGTGTCGCCAGGTTTGCAGAAATATCTTTCGTATTTTTTTTTAAACATTACATTTCACGTCATCCTTTTTCGGGCATAGATTCAATCACATACCAGAAATCCTACTGCGCTTAACATAGAAGAGCAAATCTGAAGAAGCTTAGGTCAATGTTGAAATATGGAACAAACAAGAAACATTCGACCCCAAAGATTTGTATCACTGAGCGCCAGTAAATTCGGAAGCGAAAATAAAAGTTAAACAAAGGTAAGGCTGTGACATCGGACATTGCATTGTTTTGGGCTAAAGCTTATCTATACACCTGCTTGTGCGCGCACACATAAATCAATCTATCTATTTATCTAGCTATCACCTGTGTGTTTATATATATGTATACATACATACATATATACATACATACACACACACACACACACACACACATATATATATATATATATATATATATATATATATATATATATATATATATATATATATATATATATATATATATAAAGTGAATGTTTGTATATTGGCTTGGATTCAATAAAAATCCGAACCGCTTGACAGATCTAGACAAATTTTTGCACACAGCCTCTATGTCACCCCAGAAAGGTTTATAACTCAAAATCAAACCCCTACCCCGTGACAGACATACAAACACAGACAAAACAAATGAAGTTTCCGTTTTTACGTCACCTTTTCCTTCAGTTCTTTATGGGTTAATTCTCATTTTTCACCTGATGCTCCAGCTTTTCTTCCAGGCGTTGTCAGACATATGATTAACCTACAAAAATAAATCCCCTATAACATCATTTTTTATACTTAAATCGATCATTTCTTCTGTAGTAAGTGAAGCCGAGTCCGCACATGCGTAGTAGTGGCTAAACCCTAACTTTCAACCAGCAGAATCCACCACCAATCTCTCTCTCTCTCTCTCTCTCTCTCTCTCTCTCTCAAGGCATCACTCAAACACCTTGGGGCAAAATCTATCTCTATCTCCGAGGTTTATTGCTAAACTATAACCTAGAGAGAAGAACAACAATTTACGATGCAAAAAATTGTACGGCAGCGACTGCTTTAGGGACGAAAAAACATCAGACAGCAACCTTTGGAACATGCGCTACATATGGCAACCGCTTCATCACATGAAAAACGACAATCGGAAGTCACTTGCCCCGCCGTTCATGCATATGGTTGGAGACATTATATGATATAATAAATAAATAAACACACCCCTCTTTGCGTGTGGTGTTAAAATGGTCCTACACACGACCCTGCGTCATTTAGTACATGATCACCAACATCGGGTAGGGAGAACAAGAAGTTGTTGGCTGTGCTGTTTGACTTTTGTGGGTGGAGCCTATTTATTCGGGAAACACGCAGGTCTTATATAGGAAATGATTCATTCACCATCTAGCATTCAAGGTCAAAACTATCAAGGCCTGTTCAAAGGAATCATCTAAAATTGACCACTACAAGTGGCATGAGATTACCTCCTCGAGGTAATCTCTCTCTCTCTCTCTCTCTCTCTCTCTCTCTCTCTCTCTCTCTCTCTCTCTCTCTCTGCTTAGGTCAACAAATGCGAATTTTCTCATTAATTCGTTCGTTCCTTCTCCGTTTTAACCTTCGGAATTCGTTATAGCGACTGCTTTGTGACGTTACGGTGACGTATTTCGTTCTACAGTCGGTTCAATGGGATATCTTTTGCAATTCTGAAAACTAATTACTGTTCAAAGGTAGATTAAACCAAAATGCGACTTATAAATCACATTCTTCTTTAGTGATGGAAAAGCCTTAAAGGAGGTCATGGTAAAGCAGCGAAGGCCCTGTGACAGAAAACTGAAACCTGAAGTGTGCGGAGGATTCAGAAATGTACAGACGATGTTATACTAGGAAATATTTAAGAAAAACCAAAGGAACATCATTAGCAATTTGAATCCTATAGAGACAAATTCAGAGCCATACGTTAAAAAGACATTTTATACATAGGCTACATATAAAAACGAGGGTTACGAGTATGTATACGCTAAATATTTCTGCGATAATGAATACAGTATGGCTTGCAGGCTAAGTGGACACTGGATCCATGATATGCAAGAATAAAAGCAAGATGCATGCACTTTACTTCCTTTGGGGTACTGTGGCGTTTGAGGTTGGAGATTTTATTTTTGTTAGTGAGGTTTCTGTACACATGCTAATGTACCACGTACATTAAAACTGTACATACACAGATTTTTTTTTAAATATATACTGTACACATTTTGTTTTCCCAGGCAGCAACGGGTTGGTCAGCTATATATATGTATGTATATATATATATATATATATGTGTGTGTGTGTGTGTAACAAATCTATCTATTCATCTAACTATCACTTGTACGTGTATGTATGTACGTACATATGTATGTATATATATATATATATATATATATATATATATATATATATATATATATATATATATATATATATATATATATATATATATAAAGACAGATCATGAAGGACTGCGCATACAATTCACGTCTCTTATTCGTAAATATTCCCCACACAAAAATGGCGAAGAAGAGAAAAAGAAAGAGAAAATCAGACAAAAATAAAACCATTAATCGACATGAATGTTCAAATGGAAACCGCGTAAATAAACGGAATGTAATTAACTTTTTAACACTCATCTAATTATAACGACTTTCGCCCTTCCTGTACTAAAGGCAAAACGATGCTGTGATGACGTTCCACAGTAATATTTTAAGCTTCTAAACTTCCAAGGAACGACGAAGGGAGTAAACGTAATAAGAGTAACTCAACTAAGTGTACATCAAAATAAAGTGATTTATCCACTTTGCATCCGTAACATGCAGCAGAAGGAGAACGCTCGCATTTTATCATAAAGGAAAAGCGAAGATCAAAGAGGAATATAATTTCGTTAAGAGAGTAATTGTACGAGCGTGAGGTGGAAAATAATGTTGAGGGTTTACCGTTTCAGAGCTTCACTTTCTAGAAACGTCTGGCTGAAAGCCAGGGCGTCTGATGATGTTATCTTACAGTATTCTTTTTTTCTTTTTCGGGTCTTTCTGGGGGTATTACTGACATGGTTGCCGACGTTTCAAGGAACCTACATGGTTGCAGGCGTTTCAAGGAACCTACATGGATGCAGGCGTGTCAAGAAATCTACATGGTTACAGGCGGTTCAAGGAACCTTTGTAAGGTGCCGGGTAAAAGGATATTGAAAAGTTATCTTTCTTTCTTTAAATCTTCAGCTGAAAACCTTTCTGGACAGAGAAGAGAGACTATCAACTCAGGGAAGCAGCCTGCTGAAAGAGGTAACTGAAAATAAAATCGATACACCTGATGTTCAGGAGGCGTCAGCAGAGAGCAGGGAAGAACTTGCTCCTCGCTTAAATATTCTGGAAAGAAGATTCCACAACTGCACTAGGCAGACTGTTCCACATTTTAGGTGTAGCCAAGACAAGACTCCTAACAGACTGAGTAGCAGTAAACCTGATGCTAGGCCAAATAAAGACGAATGCAGACGACGTCTGGCGTTGTAGTACATTTTATGCAACAAATATAATGAACCCACTTTACGCCTACGCCACAAATCAACACTGAGTTGGCAGTAAAACAACGGGAGATCATTGTCAGCTACTTAAACATTTGATATTTATTTTCATCACATAACATCAACTTATAACTCCATTTCTCCCAGAAGTTACAAAATCAGAATTCACCCATTTTAATCTTTGGCCTTTTTGAACGCAACTCTTTCGTTTCATGCGAATAATACCTTAATCTTCCGAGAGATTTGTTGGACAAGAAAAATCCTGACCCAGTTTTTTTTCAATAAGACTACACGGAGATCAAATCAGATATCTTAAACATACTTAATATGATTTTTTTCTTCCAATAATTAGATATACCTCAGTAAGTTTAATTTTTCCAGAGCTCGAGAGTAAATTTCAAGCCCGAAGTCACAGCTTATTTCACTCTAAGAATTTGTTAACTACCGCCAGACTAAAATAAATAAAAAGTTTCATATAAGTATACATTAAGACCGGAAGCCCCGTTCTGTAAAATATGCAGCTGTCCAAATTTAATTAAAGCTTTCACTATGTCTTTAAGTATTTATTCTATAAATATTTCTGTTCTATTATATAATATAAATTCTGGAAAATGTCATCCATAATGGAAATGAATAAAATGTCATAATACAGTTGCCATTCCTTCCGCAAGCATTCCGGTTCACAAAACCACTGCTGCCTCCTTCCCTCGACTAAATGTCACCGGATGACGTCATATTCTGCATTAAAACCGGCTTTACGATGCGCTGAGTGAATGAAACTATCTCATGCCACGTGAATCCCCTTCCCGCAAATCTTCTTCCATTTCCTTATTGGAGAGAAAGAATGGGCCGGAGGGAAGTTTTATATTAATACCCACAAATGCCAATTCGCATGAAATGACGCTCTTCTTCTTCTTCTTCTTCTTCTTCTTCTTCTTCTTCTTCTTCTTCTTCTTCTCATTTTTTTTCTTCTTCTTCATCTTCTTTTTCTTCTCATTTCTTCTTCATTTTTTCATTTTTTCTTCTTCTCCTTATTTTTTTCTTCTTCATCTTTTCATTTTTTCTTCTTCTTCTCCTTATTTTTTCTTCTTCTTCTTCCTCTTCTTCTTCTTCTTCTCGTTTCTTCTTCCTCTTCTTCTCATTTCTTCTTCTTCTTCTTCTTCTGATTTTTCAAAAAGATCTCTGATAAAACCCCCCAGAATCCCTTCCCTGGTGAATTTCGTCTAGGGACACGGAACAGGATCAAACTAAAATCCTTTTTTTTTTTTTTTTTTTTTAATCAGGTTTTTGCGAACCAAGATTGAAGAACAGGATTTGGCCTTCAGTAGGACAGAGCAGACTCCTCTTGCCGTAAAGGATTCGCTGTCAACGTCCTCTTGGTCATCAGGGGAGGAAATACGGCCGACGTACAAAGCCGCTTGATTTGGCCCGTTTCCACGAATTTCTGTTTGGCAAAACGCGATGCCGGACGTCAGGTTTACGGTTCATAAACGTCAATGAGGTTCTCAAGGGAATCTATTGAGGGGGTTTTCCATCCTGAAATTCGTAGAATGTGATATCTTGACAATGTTCTCTATTTGATTCGTAGTATACTTCAACCTTTTATGAGGTCGAGGTAAGGCAAGAACTTATTTATTATATATCGAAACTACATGACAGGATTTTTGACGGGCTATCAAATAAATTACATAACCGAGTGCTGTTACCTTAATGGGCGATATTAAATTTCTCTGCATCACTTTAAGAAATAACAAAGAGCTGACACTTCTTTAAATGCTTAAAATTGATTTTTTGCTCAACATCTTTTGCAGGATATAACAAATGGTGGTAGTTTTTTTTTTTTTTTGTATACCCGTGGGCACTATTTCTTGAAATAAATAAATAAAGAAGGGAGGCCATAGGGATATAAATAAATAAATAAATAAATAAATAATCTACAGAGAGAACGCACAGATCTCAAACATGTCACATATAATTTTCCAAAGATTTTTAAAAATTGAAGACCATATGTTTTACAAGTGCTGTAGAACTTGAAAGGTGGAAAATAAATGAAAGTGTATTATGGCATGTTTCAACTACAAGAAAAAATAACCATACTTTGTAAGGTCTTGTCACCTATGAATATGTATATGAACTCACCATTCACATGACATACTTATAATAAGGAACTTATCTTTTAACGAAGTTCAGTGCTACGTAAGGGCTCATTTCTTCTCTCCTGCATTTTGTAATTAGTATGAAATTTTGTATCTGTAAGTCAATGTAACCATTCCACATCTTCAACTAACTACATACAGTTGTATTTCAGCAGAAATATCCCTCAGATATGAAATTCTACGATTTCAGGAGTTCTATAAGAATTTGTTCCCAGAAAACTTTTCTCCATTCCCTTAACAAACACAGAAGGAACAGGTTATAGGAAACCATTTATATAAATAGATATGAAAATTCTTATAGAGAAAATACATCTCCCGATTTTCCAAGAACACTTGCCGATAAAACCTATGCGATTATTTCCCGGGCGCCATTTTTCTATGGAAAAACGAAGCTGTCAAGATGGAATCCTATACGACTGACTTCCTGACTCCTAGGTCTTCAAGAAACTCCGTCTTACACCAAGACTTATTTTATATAGCCGACGTAAGCCGATTATTGCTCTCTCTCTCTCTCTCTCTCTCTCTCTCTCTCTCTCTCTCTCTCTCCTGCAAAATACGACTCGATCTCTGCAAGGTCAGATCAGGGTTAATTTTTTTTTACAAAAGATTCATAATCAATTTCATTTTAGCCGAAGCTGCGTGGTCTGATCATTTTCCACGACTTAGTGAAAGAAGAAATATTTCTGAATTTTTCGAAGCAGTGACGAAAAAAGCGACAACTCGGAGATGAAACTGGGGAAAAGCTCAAATTCACAGGCCAAGTAATTAGTGCAATCGACGACAAAGCTCGACTTTAAATCAACCCAACACCGAGCGGTCCCGGCAACTAATTATACCATCCTAAAAGGATTCTTTTTTTTATGAATTAAACTGAGAAGCTCTAATCACTGGTGTGTGAGAGAGAGAGAGAGAGAGAGAGAGAGAGAGAGAGAGAGAGAGAGAGAGAGAGAGAGAGAGAGAGAGAGAGAGAATTTACAAAAGGCAATCATCTCTAAACCCTTGCAATGAGAGAGAGAGAGAGAGAGAGAGAGAGAGAGAGAGAGAGAGAGAGAGAGAGAATTTTACAAAATTCAGTCATATCTAAACCCTTACAATGAGAGAGAGAGAGAGAGAGAGAGAGAGAGAGAGAGAGAGAGAGAGAGAGAGAGAGAGAGAATGGTACAAAATGCAATCATATCTAAATCCTTACAATGCTCCTCTGTGCCTCATCTCCATCTGCATATACACTGATAATAATTAACTCTTACACGGACCCAAAAGGAGACCTCATTTCCCATTCAGCACGACGCATTTCCGAGGAGGAATTTTCCTCCCCCTCATCCCCACGGCGTCGCCGGATATCCCAGCGGGTATCTGGCAGAGGGAACGAACAAGGCTGATGAGAGAGGCGCCTCGTGCCAACAGAATGAATATGCAAATACCTCGGCTTTCCTGGAACCAACACTGTGCCAAGCAAGTTAACCGCCTCGTGGGCTTATATCATTCGGCCCAAGAGGCCACTCGTACCACCGAAAAAAAAAAAAAAAAAAAAAAAAAAATTGTGATATTAGTCTTTTTTCCCTCAGCTTAATCCCTAGTCTGGGTCGCTGTTTTTAATGGGCCTCCTCCCCCTGCTGTTTCTATCTTTTCACATCTGGTTTGGGCAGGTGTTTTATGGTAAATGCCCATCTATCCGGGCTTGAGATCGACATTAAGTTGAGCTAGCCCCCTTCACCTCCCCCTAGTGACTAGGTTTAAGATATATATAATATAAAATACAGCAATCCAATTATACGTTTGAGGATTCTGAGATGGATCAGTGAGTTCATAAAAAATATATGTATATATATATATATATATATATATATATATATATATATATATATATATATATATATATATATATATATATATCACTAGTCCATCTCAGAATCCTCAACTGTATAACTGGATTGTTTTAGTTTTATATATATATATATATATATATATATATATATATATATATATATATATATATATATATATATATATATATATAAACACTCCAGCTACCAAATCACAGAGAAACAGAACATGAAACGGGACGGTTTAACTCTCGAAAATTCAAGGCTGCTTGAAATCCAAAAAAGAGCAAAGCCAATCAGCCACAGCGTCGCGGGTATAAACTGATTCCCCATCTGCCACATCCGTGGGTTTGGCGTATTTCTGCCTTGCATCGAAATGTCTAGTCTTCTTTTTTTATTATTTTTTTTTTAACTATTTAGAAAAATAAATAATGAATGTTTTCATTTTTCTTTACCTAATTACTGAATGCCTCATTTTTAAACATTTTTTTTCCCTGACAATCTCAAGTTTCCTGTGAAAAACGTTTGCTTTTAAAATGTACCTTGATGCGCATGGGAAGTGTGATGATGTCTAAGTTTTTGGTTTGATTTCTTTCACGAAAAATAAAAGAAGCAAAACAACGAAAATTTATAAAGAATGTCTATGAAAAGAATACGCGAACTCTTAAAATGACCAATATCCTAGAACTCTTCCTTAATAAATGATATTCACTCCACATGAACAAATGCATACATTTGTAAGTTAATGTCATAAAGTTTGTTAAAATGTCCACGAATAAATTATTTCATTCCGTTGGTAAAGTAAATGCAAGACTAGGCCTAAGCCCAGGTTGACTGTGAATCGCTTAATTACTCCCACGCTATAAATAATTTGTTAACAAAAAATATTGCTGCTTTCCCAGGTAATTCCGATAAGGACGTTGTGGGTTTGTAAAGAAATTACCATTTTATTCTATATCAAAATCATTTATACATCAAACGTGCTGTCCCTCAATCAATGCCTGATCGGATAAACGTGGATTTACTGGGAAAATCTCTACATAAAGTGCCGAAGGGTTTACGCTGCCACATGAAAGCATCAGGCGCGCAAGTGCTAAGTCCCACAGCTGCCAAGGGAACAGTAGAGCTTGAAATATTGTGCAGCAAGTTGTGAAGGATGCAAGCGACCATTTTGACAATCTAGAGAATGTTCTTGAGTAAGGATCAAGTAGAGTGGCGGGGGGGGGGGGAGGTTTCGAAGACTGTACACGACCTACAACTCGTGGTAAGTGATGCTGTGAGTCTGAACGAGGGTCAACTTTTAGATTTAATTTCTTTGGTGGAAAACAAAACATTTTCAGCATGGAGGACGAAAGGGCGTACAGGGCTTCAGTAATCTGAACGGGGATGAAAAGGTCTGTCGCAACAGCTAAGAGCCTGTCCCCGGTTGCTCACAGAGCGTTTTGGTTGATACGGAATGAAGCTGGCTCAGCATTTCAAAACCATCGGATCTAGATGTTATCAAAACGATGACATGTCGACACCAGAGGCACGTCAAAAGCGGTCCTCGAGAACATCAGAGAGAGAGAGAGAGAGAGAGAGAGAGAGAGAGAGAGAGAGAGAGAAGAGAGAGAGAGAGGCACTTCAATAGGGCCCTCGAGAACATCAGAGAGCGAGAGAGAGGCACGTCAAAAGCGGCCCTCGAGAACATCAGAGAGAGAGAGAGAGAGAGAGAGAGAGAGAGAGAGAGAGAGAGACGGGGTAGGGTCTGTATTCGGCAGTTAACAAGCTCGTTACTGAAACTGAGTAATAAGAACTGAGTAATACGATCCATCTAAGGAGTTCTTCACTGGGTAGGTGGGTACCGTTCTCAGCTAGCACTCTGCTGGCCCCGCGTTCGAATCTCCGACCGGCCAATGAAGAATTAGAGGACTTTATTTCTGATGATAGAAATTCATTTCTCGCTATAATGTGGTTCGGATTCCACAATAAGCTGTAGGTCCCCTTGTTAGGTAACCAATTGGTTCTTAGCCACGTAAAATAAAATCTAATCCTTCGGGCCAGCCTTAGGGGAGCTGTCAATCAGCTCAGTGGTCTGGTTAAACTAAGGTTTACTT
This sequence comes from Macrobrachium rosenbergii, assembly GCF_040412425.1. Taxonomy (NCBI): domain Eukaryota; kingdom Metazoa; phylum Arthropoda; class Malacostraca; order Decapoda; family Palaemonidae; genus Macrobrachium; species Macrobrachium rosenbergii. Next base: position 31,491,202 of record NC_089768.1, read on the forward strand.
AAATTTGATCCATCTAAGTCAAACTTGGTAGACTAAATTATGATTAATGAAAAGAAAAACTACGCCACAAATATGCAGCCAACCGTAGAACCACCACAACATCGTGAACATGTCCTTTGACCTTAAAGGATCAACAATAGTAAATACATAGGAAGTGATTACTGTCATAATTTATAAGCATGAAGAGGATGGATATAGCGGATATATTTTGCTCCAGATCTGTGACCCTGATCAACTCACTTGAAGCTCTTTATCCCAAAAAGTGAAGTATCTTTAGTGTTACTTAATGAATGTATGTGACGAGTTTAATTAAATTCGAGCTATTCTGGTTTGAGATACTTGCTCGCAAACATAATTTTTGCCAACTTCACTGATATACTGTGTATATATATATATATATATATATATATATATATATATATATATATATATATATATATATATATATATATATATATATATATATATATATATATATATATATATATATATATATATGCAGCGAATAGAAGAAACGCAGAGAATGGAAAAATAAAGATGATAGATACGAACAAACGTTTAAATAAGAAACTGATCAAGAATTACCGACATAGTTACGTATACGAGCGAAAATCATTTACGATAATCTATATAAGAAAATACTTGTTCTTTCCTGTAAAATTCTGGTATGATTTAAACTGCACATTATGAGAAAGACATCACTTCAAATGAAAAATATTATTAAACAAAACAGTTTTAAATACAAAAAAAGCAAAAAGGATAAACAGAAATCAATTATCTTGAGACTCTCCAAGAAATTTAGCAATCTTCAACGATAAATGGCCATTCCATCTGTTCCACTGTAATGTAATTAATCAAGTTTCAAACAACAGTACAATTCCCAGAGAAGTTCAAATGTAGGTGATGGATTTAATTAGGAGGGGCACATGTGCACTCTTCCCCCCCATCCAACTGGTTCTTAGCCACGTAAAACAAATCTAATCCTTCGGGCCAGCCCTAGGAGAGCTGTTAATCAGCTCAATGGTCCGGTTAAACTAAGGTATAATTAACTCTCTCTCTCTCTCTCTCTCTCTCTCTCTCTCTCTCTCTCTCTCTCTCTCTCTCTCTTTCTGAATACAATAAATGATTAGAGCTTAATGTAATAAGTGTTTAGGGGGATGAGTTGATAGTTTATACCTGAAATTAATATAATTCAAAAGCGCAAGAATATCTGGAGAGAGAGAGAGAGAGAGAGAGAGAGAGAGAGAGAGAGAGAGAGAGAGAGAGAGAGAGTTAATTATACCTTAGTTTAACCGGACCATTGAGCTGATTAACAGCTCTCCTAGGGCTGGCCCGAAGGATTAGATTTGTTTTACGTGGCTAAGAACCAGTTGGATACCTAGCAACGGGATCTACAGCTTATTGTGGAATCCGAACCACATTATAACGCGTAATGAATTTCTATCACCAGTAATAAATTTCTCTAATTCTTTATTGGCCGGTCGGAGAATCGAACGCGGGCCCAGCAGAGAGAGAGAGAGAGAAGGGGAGTATATAATTTTTAAGCGTTTTTCACTTACGCGAGTTCATCCTTATCTTCCTCTTTTAACCAAAGAAAGAGACAAAGGTATTTGGAAATCAGAATAAGGTTCAAAAAATTCCACCCAGCAAGTAAAGACTGAGCCTAAAGGATCCATGAAAACGCTGCCCTACATAGCACTTCAGGGGAGACAACAAAAGACCAAATTGCATAATTTAAGTTCAGAATCCACAGGAGTTGGTTTTTCTCTTGTAATACGCTTCCTTCCCTTTTATGTGGGAGGGGGGGGGAGGCCTTTAAATGCCTCTCTGTAGTTTCCGAATAGAAGAACAAAAAAAAAATTTTGACTAATTTGTTACTTTAGAGTTAGAGAAAGTACAATATCGCTGTTGCTGTTTAACAGGTCTTTACTTCAAGTAAATGAACAACATGTGCTTTGAAAGCTTGAATTTTGAGTCAATGGCCCCCATTCGGGCTTGTTCCATATGAACAGGGTCATTTTCCTAATAATAATAATAATAATAATAATAATAATAATAATAATAATAATAATAATAATAATAATAATAATAATAATAATAATAATAATAATAAATTTCATTACGTTGACCATGTAATATTCAATGGCAATCAACAACATACGCTGCTGTTTGTGCAAACTTACTTGAAACGTAAGTTCATCAAAGGTTTATTACCTCTCTCTCTCTCTCTCTCTCTCTCTCTCTCTCTCTCTCTCTCTCTCTCTCTCTCTCTCTCAAAAAACAAGCCAAAGCGAGCAAACACAAACGTTAAAATAAATGCAATGAGCTGAAAAGAGATAAAAACTGTTTTTCAACCAAAGCTTTAGACAACTCAGATGAACTAAATATCCTTTTATTTCAAATGAATGGAAATCTTCGTTCTTATTTTTTTTTTAAACTAGACAGAAAAACAAATCTCATCTATTTACTGAATACTCTGAAAACTGAAGCATGGAAAATTTTATGAAATTATTTTTACGTTTCTCCAGCATTTCAGTTTAGCTTAATCTTCGAAGCCATTCATCTTTCGTTCACAGGAATCGCGACCCCCCGCCCTTTCACTTTCATCCATCCTTCAACTCGCTCGACTGTCGAATGATCGATGAGTTATTCTCTCGCGCGTAATCTCTGCAACTGTCGATCCGTTTATCTCGACCTTCAGTCTCTTTTCTGCCAGGTCGTTGTATCTCAAGCTGTGTATCATTTTTTTATAACTTCATGAAATTCTCATATATCCAGCGCGAATTCTATTTATAATAGTTATTGTTATGACTACTATCAATTACACGATCTACTGACTCATTTCAGTCGACAGGTTTTCACGTGTCGTCGTGAGTACACATAAAATAACACTCTTGTTTCATTTATGTAATCATAAAGTTGGCGAATGATTTATATTAGTATTTTCAATATCCTGTTTTATTAAAGATTTCATTATCAAACCATATGACCTTGCAACCTTGGGCAAGTGTTCCTACAAGCTGGGTAAATCATTCCTACACGATGCCTAAATCATTCCTATAGGATGCCTGCATCATTCCAATCGGATGACCAAATAATTCCCACTGGATGCCTAAATAATTCCTATAGCATGCCTACATTATTCCTATAGGAATCCTAAATCATTCCTACAAGATGCCTAAATCATTCCTACAGGATGCCTCCATCATTCCAATGGGATGACCAAATAACTCCTATTGGATGCCTAAATCATTCCTATAAGATGCCTATATTATTCTTATAGGAATCCTAAATCATTCCAGCTGGAATGTCTATATTATTCCTACAAGCCCATAGCATCCCCACAGGAAGCCTAAATCATTCCTGCACGGTGCCGAAAACAACATGCATCCCGAGTTATGGGATTCCGTCAAGATTTGCCCTGAAGATCAAAGCTGCGAGATGATGGAGTGGGTTCTGCTAAAGAGGATGGTTGGTGAAGAGAAAGAAGTAGCGATAAAAGAGACTCACCTACCAAAGTATGAACTGGAAAATCATTCACGACCAGGTTGGAAAAGCCGGAGCAAAGTCACGAAAACAAAAACAAAAAGAAAAACGATGATGGGAGTGCGTGAAACCGTGACAATAACATCAGTAGAAAGCGAAAGGGCAAACAGTACAACTGCAGAAACGAGGAAAACAGTTATAACCGGGAATCTTGAGGTTATTGTCGGCAGTTTGCGACTGTTACGCACAAAGAACATACTGGAAGATTACGAGAGATTTATACAGAAGATTAAATGAAAAAGTTTACTTCATTCTTAGTAACAAAACGAGAGCGATTGTCTGATTTTAACCTCTGTCGAAGATACAGGGCCAAATAAACCCGAGTTTATCATTCATATGAAATTTATTCATCTGTTTTATCAATAAATTGTGAATGGATGAAAGGTCCTGTGAATCCAAAGTTTATTTTAGTATATTCTTAGTGTATTGCACTATGTTTCGCCAGACAAGATTAGCACACAAGGCACAAACAGACACGAAGAGACGAGCACGAACATCGCGGTACGCGTCGACCCAATAAAAGAAGGAAAGATGAAGACCGCGTCTGAAAAAAAGTTGATAAAACGGAGAGAAGACACAAACAAGGTCGAATGACGCCTTATAACGGCATGAAAGGCGAGAAGAGACTCTCGCAAGGATTTTGCAACTTGCAACATCAAAGCAAAATGAGACTCTGGAGTTGCTTCGACGCCTCTGTGAGATTCTAGGGGATTTTTTTTTTTTTTTCTCCTGACGACTTTGATCAAAGGTTTCGCCCGTCCACTGAGACGAGGGAAGGAAGTAACTGGGAGGTGTTTTCATATTGTTGCCTTTGATGAAAAACTCGCTTCATGGAAATTCACTCTTCAACACACAAAACGGGGCTGGAGACGAAAAGATGGATTAGAATATGAGGGGGGAAAATGAGCACGCGAAAAAAAATGTAATTTTCTTAATTAATACTAACATGGGTAAACCTAAAGATCACCTGATATACATATTTTCCTTGAAAAACTGTGCAAACAAACGAATTCTTTTTTTATATATATTCTTTTTTCCGGTTGAATTTCCATTTTTATTCACTTTAGTGTCCTCATGATATGTTTTTAAAGTGCAATATTCCTGTTTTTTTATTTACACAATTTCTTATTTTACACGATGAAGAAGGCATCTTGCTTTATGATATTCTAAAAAGAACAACAATTTAATTTCAAGAATATTTCTCTTACGCGAATAATAATTGCATTACATCACTTTCAAAAAGTCACCAGAATAGCGCGATAAGGGGCCGTGGAATTCCTGACTCAAATATTCAATGGAGGCGTTCAATGAATTTGCGCCTACACGGCTTCGTTATCTCCCAGGCACAGGGAATTGGGAAGTGACAGCACAGTATTACAACTGCTAAAAATACTTGTGCCACGCAAAATATGTCTAAATTTCAATATCATTAGCCTAAAAATATAAATGAAAATATGCAAGGAGTGTTCGCCCTAATATACTTTCTATTTCGTCTATTTCCTTCGCACGGTCATCAGAGCAAACTTTCATAAAGTAGATCAAATCTGGACGAAAATACCGACTGATTTAATTAAGAGTTTCAGAGCCAGCTCCTTCGATCTCTGTCAGATCGAACGCGTGGCGCGTGATGTTGCCTGTCAATCAAGGGTGTCCATGACAGTGAGTTAGGAATCATGATAATCAACTTCTGCTTAATGATGATAGTAACGTAAAGCTAATTCAACAGGCACAACATCCCTACCTTAGTCATTAATGTCAGATTTTGTGGCTGACGTGATAAGCCGTAAAATGAGACCTGCCTCGCCAGTCTCTTCTGACTTGTGCATTTGCTGTCCGAAATCCCAACTGGTCCACATCACAGTCTACAGTCTACACCGTTTCCCCAGAACTTTCTGAGCTTTCTTCCTCGTCTCGGTCCTCCTACTTCCTTATACACAAATCCCTACACAATGGAAGACGTAGTAACGAAATTAATGGCTGCACTTCGTACAGACAGCGAACGAGTGAATGAGAATTGAAATGCTTGAATCATTGTCCTTCTTTTGTTTCTATAAACAGTAAACAAATGCATCAGTTTTGGAATAACTGTTGTCACTGGTTTCCAATATGGCATTATGTGTCACAGACTGCAATTTTATGCCGTTTAAGGGCACGGATGTAATTATGGTAAGGTTTCAGCTTTAAGCATTTACACCTGAGGTAAGAAAAATATAAAAATAAGAGAGAGAAAATATTACTAACAAAGTAATAATTGTTGCAACAACATTAACACTCAACAATAACTATCTCCGTCATATACAGAAATTATATAATTATGTATTGGAGTGTATAAATGAATACGTACACAACGAAAAAGACGATACATGCATTTAATAGTATCAGGACCTTTAATCTGGTTAGACACAAGATATTTATATACTGGAGAAGTAAATCCAGTTTGAAAATTTAAATATCGAAGGTTCGGTGCCGCTGTGAGTCAGAAATTTATTTCGGTGAAACACGTCCCCATGTGTTCATTTCTCTCGTATCTTACGGTGAAACGTTAGTAATTCGAGCGCTGGTGGCGCGGGAAGTTGGGTAAAATTTGCTGCTATGTTGGGCACTAGGCGCCTGCCCGGGAAAAAGCTCAGGTACGTAGTACTAAGGTTCCAACTTCTTTTACGACTTTTGCGTCGGAACTGCTTATGGACTCTCAGTCGAAAGACCGCGGGTTCGGTCCCGTTGTGAGTCAGAAATTTACACACACACACACACACACACACACACACACACATATATATATATATATATATATATATATATATATATATATATATATATATATATATATATATATATATATATACATATATATATAAATAATACACTGAGTTCTCTCTCTCTCTCTCTCTCTCTCTAGTATCCTCTATGATGCTGCTTGATTGCATTCAACATACTGCTCCTTCTCTCCACTGATTTCCAAATTCTTTGCCCGGCACATCAATTTCTTAAGTTATACTGTTTATCGGATCAAATTTATTAATAGTTCTTTTTAGCAGAACTTTATATATTTATTTATTTATCTTAGTTTTCTTTTTTGTTTTTTCTTTTTAATAAAATTTATATGTAGTTCTGTCTAGCAGAATTTTAATTTTCATTTTTATAACATACTATAAAAGTGAAAAGATCACATTTAGTATTCGGGGTCGGTGACCCTGGTAGTTATGACGCCAGATAACCCACAATTAATTAATTAATTATTCATGCTTTCGGGAAGCATGACTTCATCCCCCGAAACAGTAAAAGCATTATTTCAATTAAATTTTGGTAGGAGCTTTTGAGTGAGGGTATGTATGTATATTACATGAATATATAATATATATATATATATATATATATATATGTGTGTGTGTGTGTGTGTGTGTGTGTAGCCGTCAGAACGTAAATCCTCTCATTTGCGATACTGCGATGGGTGTAACGTGAGAGCTCAAATGGACTCAGGTGGTCGTTCTCGTTGCCTGGTAATCCTGCGCAATTTTTAGTCTCTCTCTCTCTCTCTCTCTCTCTCTCTCTCTCTCTCTCTCTCTCTCTCTCTCTCTCTCTCTCAGAACTCATAAGTATTCAAGGCAGCCTTATTAATTAACTCATGGGAATGCACGTTTTACTTGATTCTCATTCACGCCCCCCACCCCCGTTTTTTTTTTCAAGAACATGCACATATTTTACCCAATTCACATATATATACACACACACACACACACCATATATATATATATATATATATATATATATATATATATATATATATATATATATATATATATATATATATATATATATATGTGTGTGTGTGTGTGTGTGTGTGAGTTGTGCGTGAAAAATACATGTGCATATAATAAGAATTAGTGGAAACCGTATGAACTTTTATGCCACCTATTTCTTGAAAAAAAAAAAAAAAAAAAAACCTGAGTGAATGAGAATCGAGTAAAACGTGCATTCCCTTGAGTTAATTAATTAATAAGGCTGCCTTGAATACTTATGAATTCTGAGAGAGAGAGAGAGAGAGAGAGAGAGAGAGAGAGAGAGAGAGAGAGAGAGAGAGAGATTAAAAATTGCGCAGGATTACCAGGCAACGAGAACGACCACCTGAGTCCATAATATGAGCTCTCACGTTGCACCCATCGCAGTATCTCAAATGAGAGGCTTTGCGTTCTGACGGCTACACGCAAAAACACACGCGCACACAACGACCAATACCAGTTACAAACTAGCAGAGCACCACATACGCTGGCGTACCCGAGCCGCATAATGATGTAATTCGATACCTTAAAACAGATATACATATCTGACGTGACGTCCAGGTTAATGAGGGCACAAAAATACTGTAATTGCCTTAATGGGCTGGCTTTTAGCGGATGGCAGAGAGGCCATTTTGGCAGAGAGGTTATTTTGTATGTACTTCACGTACATTTTTTTTTTTTTTCGTAAAATACAGAAATGTTATAATTCGGAACAATTGACTTATCATTTTACCTTTGTTTTGTTTACATACGCATTTTCGAATTCGTTGGATATTATTATCTGCTCTGTACTTTTACTTAAATTTTTTTATTGCTGAATAGTGATATTTCGACATTACTAGTTTTTCCAATTTCTACCGATTTTAATTCGAAATTCGGAACATTTCGTTGTATCTGTAATACAAAATACGTATTTGCATGATGAAAGAGGCAACACCGGCCCCCCCCTTTTTTGGAGGGATAGAAACGCAACAATATCTAATTCTACTTCGTATCGTTTTTACACGTAGACTAAATTAATAACACTTGATTCTCGATCGTGAATTAGCAGTGTTGTGCTGAAGAAAATGAGTATTTATTACCTTTAACCTCTGAGAGAGAAGAGAGAGAGAGAGAGAGAGAGAGAGAGAGAGAATTGACTGAACTGAATATAGAATTTAGGCCAAAGGACAAGTGCTGGGACCTACGAGGTCATTCAGCGCTGAAACGGAAATTGACAGTAATAGGTTTGAAAGACGTAACAGCAGGAAAACCTCAAAGCAGTTGCACTATGAATCAACTGTTAGGAAAGATTGGAAAGTAAAATGGAAGAAAGAGAATATGAAAGGAGGTACAGTAAAAGGAAGGAAGGGGGTTGCAACAAGGGGCCGAAGGCACGCTGCAAAGAACCTTAAGTAATGCCTACAGTGCACCGCATGAGGTGCACTAACAGCACTACTCCCCTAAGGGGATGAGAGAGAGAGAGAGAGAGAGAATAATTAATACAAATTTAATTCATCGCATTCGTTCTATTTTGCCTTTTAAAATGGCAGCTGTGCGGATTTAAAACCAATTCCGTTTGGGCATATTTTTCTGCTGCGTCCTGCACGTAATACCTGTTTCCCTGTCATTTATCAAATGGGTTAAAGGGCGAATCATGCTTACGTTGTAATTAATGTTTCGTGTTAATTTCTGTTAATATGGTCTTCTATTTTGTTTAGTTTTTATTAGTATTATTACTACTATTATTATTCAGAAATTGAACCCTATTCATACAGGAAGCCCACAGGGGCCACTGACTTGAAATTCAAGCTTCCAAAGAATATTATGGCGTTCATTTAAAAGAAGTAACAGAAGGTAACAGGAAAAACAGAAAGAAGAGACCAGTTATTAGAAAAGAAAACAAAATCATAATATAAATAAATGGTAAAAAGAATTATGAAACGCTTTTGTTGGTTTAAATATCAAAATATCAAAAAAACAGTAAAAGGGAATTATGAAAAACACTGTACAAGATTATGGAGCTTCTTTTTACATGCCATGACAATATGTTCCTTTCAAGAAACCCTATACAAGTGTGAGACTTTTTACCTCACGCATGTTTCCTTTTTTTCCTTGTTTCCTTTTCCTTGCGTTTACGGTTTCCATTTCCTTTCCTCACGTTTCATTTTTTTTCCAGCAACTTCCATCTCATCTTATCAGCTTTCCTCTCCGGGCCCTTGAGTTTGAAACTCCAAAAGGTTTAACCCATTCGCTTTTGGAGTTTTGGGCATTTCCTCTCTCCTCTTTTTTTCTTTTCTTTACTTTTTATGTCTCTCCGTTACCCAGAAGTTTATTAGCTTACGGAGTTCCTTATCCTCGGAGAAGTTGCTATAGTTGCTACAGGCTATATGGGCAAAAGCACAATACAACTAAAAAGCGGGTTTTTAAATGATGAAGTTAAAGAATGAACACACGAATACCGTAAAAGGAGAGTGATGTTTCAGCATGCGTCACAATGCAGGATGGTAGTGTGACAACATACACCATTCACTCTTTCTGTCTGGTTTCTGGCCTCACTGTAACCCGTTGCCAATTGCACCCAACGACAATGGTGCGTTGGAAGTTTCAGCAATTACTTTTTATTTTTATTTTATTTTTTTAATGCAGTAGGGGTGTTCTTAACCCTTGCCTTTTATCCTGGCCCGGTAACAGCAAGAGCGGAAAAATTTACAAGAGAATAACCTAGTTAAAGATTTATACTGATATAAATACATCTCCGCAATGAGATGAAATTGTGTTAAAAATATAACACACCAAACGTGACCCTTACTTCTATATAAAATAAAATCACAACTACAGATGACAAGAACAGCCAGACAATGCTGGTCTGGTGTCACCAGTTAACGCTGTATCACTGACGGATGAAAACGCCTTGCAAGTACAGCCGTACTGTCACGCTGAGCGATACAGGGTACGCGTCCCTGTAATATTTATCAACGCCATTGAGAACAGCGCCATCCTGCCCGAGTTTCATATAACGGTAGTTTGTCAGCCAAGAAAAATGACCTAGGAACCTCTGACACGTTCTTCAAGATCCCTAGGACTGGGTTTAATAAATCATCTGATATTATTAGACCCAAAGGATATGGCCTATACGAGCGTGCACACAAATACATACACACACACACACATCACATTAAAATTTTAGGTTGGGTTATCAACTGAATGAGTGATCCTCATTGGAACACGTGACACCATTGGCAAGTATGATCTTGTGACTGAAAGTCAGAAGTTTGATGTGAATGGCAATGGATCACATTAAGGAAAAACAGAAAAATTAATAAAATTAGTATGAGAAACACAGACTTAACCAATACAATCATACAGGCGTTTAAGGCAGAGATTTGGGTATTTCATTTCTCTAAAATGAATAACTGTTTTCATTTTGATACAATAACTACCAGTACTACCCTAATACAATTTGTTAATTTTTTCTTTCTTTTGTAATATGTAATCTCTTCTCCCTGTATTTCCCATTACCTTTTTTTGCTTCTTTCAAATGAACACCATATTCTTTGGAAGCTTGAATTTCAAGTCAATATACCCAGTGGGTTTGTTCCATATGAATAAGGTTCATCTTTTGAATAATAATAATAATAATAATAATAATAATAATAATAATAATAATAATAATAATAATAATAAAGTTATCTTTGGTGTAGTAGCAACCAAAAAGTAATTACGATTAACTACGCCAGTGGAGAACCACGAACAATCAACAGAACGGCCGAGATCTTTGCGGCGTTAATTTCCGGCTGGGGCTGCCGGAAAGCCAATCAGTTTCCACTTGATTTCATTTCGAAGAGGATAATTGAGTTGCGCAGGTTATGAGAAACTTCTAAGTGAACTACTGCTGCCGAGTTAATTGCAACAATGCGATAACCAATTAGAGGAGATAATTAGTTGCCTATTGGAGCCAGTGCAAGTTGTTTTTAAGGGTACATGAGTATCTCTCAAAGAGACTAACGAATATTATCTAGCAAAGTATTGGAAATTGCCGACTTATTTCCTCAGCTGGTGTGTGTGTGTGTGCATATATATATATATATATATATATATATATATATATATATATATATATATATATATATATATAAAATATATATATATATTCAAAAAATTCGACGGCAGAGTCGGTATCAATTTACACCTCTCGACAGCCGAATGGTTTCCGTCCACGAGAGTTGTCGTTCCGTACTATCGGGAGTTCGAATCTCTCAGGTGCCGAATCGTTTATCAGTTATAATTCCCTTTCGGGGACATTCCCGAAGGTGAGCGAATCGGATATTACAGGACATTTGTAGCTTACTTTTGTGAGTATAAAACAAGTCACGGTGTATGTGACAAAAATTAAGTTTTATGTATTTATATAGGGTTATGTGTATTCATATATAATATATATATATATATATATATATATATATATATATATATATATATATATATATATATATATAATATATATATACATATATGCTCCAAAGAAACTTACTGGATGATCCACAAACCAAAAATATGAAACAAGCCAAGGAAAAATTAAGAAGCCAAATACGATCAAACGAATCGTCCTCATTATCCCTCTACTAAGTAATAAATTTCACGTCCTCATCTCCCCTTCGAAATCATGCCGCTCAAACCTTCTCGGCGTTTTCGAAATTTATGCGATCACTCTCCTTCCCGACGGGTCATAAATAGCAGGCTCTTTCACACTGACGGAGGGATGCAGATGCACTCGTAAATCACCCCACTTGGTTTAACCCCATTTGCTTGCGAGGCTCACTGTTACCCACAACTGCTTGCGCCTGTTAAGTCCACTTTCCTTTTTAACATCGAGTGACGTGGAACATAAACTACAATAAAGCAAGACAGCCGCTGAACTGTCAGTTAAAACAAATGGTGCTGTAATGACATCTGCTATGCGTAGATATTACGAATCTTTCAGCAATGAGAAATTACTATGCTCATCGGTCACTAAAAAAATACTATCATTATTATTACTATTAACAAAACATACCTGAAAACATAATTTTAAAAAATGCTGAATTACGACCTATATAGGAAACAGTTTTCGGTGAACGGAGAACCAATTGTCTAAAGTTTTCATAACCTAATAAAATGAGAAGTAATAACATATAGTTTAAAGATTTTGAAGCCAATGTTTAGTAGAAAACTACCTAAGTAAAAAAAAAAAAAAGCAATTTTGATACACAACATTAGCATAAGAAAGTAAATTCCATCACACTCTGATAATACAAGAACGCACAAAACTTTACTGCTCTGGAATTTTAACAATTCTTCCTACATTTTCCATTTTAAGAGGGACACCATGTGGTTAAAACTGGCCATTTTTTGTGTTTTTTTCTCTCTAATTATTCATTTAAACTCCAGATCACATCTCAGCAGTTGCGAATTCATTGTTTTCTGATCACGTAATCAAATATGAATCGATGGAATAAAGAGAAATGCACAAACCAGAGATACAGAATATGAAGGATTGTCTGTAAAATAAGTGATTTGTTTACTGAAATGCAAGTAGAAAAGGAACACATTCCGTATCATATAAATAAGGAATGTAGTTTCCGATAGTAATGCTTCAGAAAACGCTGTTAAATTCTAGGACAGCCTCCTTCTAAAGCATTCTGGGTTATTCTCCAAGGACAACACTGCGATAAAAGTCTGTCCTTGACAAAGAATACATTTCACTTTTGTCTTCAGAAATAAAAAGAACTTAACTCGATTCTGTCTTTTAAAATAGTCGCTTTCTGTATTCGTGCTGGAAGAAAAGACGTCTACAAACAAAGTCGCTTTCTGGATTCCAGACGGAATAAAAGACGTATCAGGACTTATTCCTGTTACAGCTGACTTTCTCGACATTTCTTTGGGGGATTCATCTTGTATTTTTTTTTTTTTTAGAATAAACTGTATTTCTCCATGATAACAGACGGAATTCTTACGGCGTCAGTGAACACGTCAATATATCGCAGGTTAGCGTTTGGTTGTCTAGCTGAAGTAGGGATAAATTTTGGGCAAAATAATCGCATTGCCGTTTACCACTGTAAACGCAACTGTGACCCGCAGTGACCTTTGGAAACCCATTTTGAGAATGTCTTTCCCGATACAGCGAAATCCCGTTTCTGTGACTATGAGAAGAGAGGCTGGTATCTTTGCATGACTAAACGACATACTAGATGGCTCACATTTAGGAATATACAAATAAAATAATTGCATTCTGGGTCTCATTCAGCAACTGCAACTCGGAAAGGTTTGCATTTATTTCTGGTTAACCTGTTTCAGCCCAGGTGCTTCGCTGGCAGAGCAATAAGATTATCTGACCGATTATACCATATTTAGAGACTTGCAATTGAAATTTACTTGTGGTTAAATACTAAGTCAGTGTAAATTTTTCTTCAGTACCAGCGCAGTCTGTATTTTCCTTTTGCTGACGAAATTACATTCAAGATTCTTCATGGAAATAAAACTTACATCATGTATAAGGAACAATTACCACAATATGATTCGAAATTGCTATTGTGCCAAAGAATTATATCGGTTAATGGCTACCCTTAAGCAAGAGCCAGTGTCAGCACAAGGCTGGTTTAATCTAAAACAACATAAGCAGTTACCTCCAGAGATGTGCAGGCATTCAGCAAATAGCTTCGATGATGCCATTAATAATGCCTGGGTGTGTTAATGGTAATTTAACTGCAGTCTAGATGCGTCCTAATCATCACTACTGAATTCTGTCGTTGCCTTTTTTTTTATTACCGTTGCAGTTTACTGTTCTGCAACTTAGTTTTGGTTGCAATTATTCACAAAATGTACATTTGGAATGCTGTCAAAATATTTAAAAATTAATCCGTTTTTAGCTTCATCTTCGATAGTAAAATTCCGTGCTTGATATATTGTTCAACCTATTTACAATTAATGGGAGACATTTTGAATAACAAATACAAAATGTGTTGGAATGATCTAACTGAAATCACTAGCACCTGAGTTTGATTTTGAAATCACCATAATATTTAGAGTTAATTTTTTATTTCCTTCTGTTGTCAGTTGTCCTTGACAATTCATATTCAGAAATTAAACACTCAGTAGGAATTTTCAAAAGAGATGAAGCTTTTAAGTCATGCATTTTTATGTTTTATGTATATATATACGCATATGTATATATATATAAATATATATATATATATACATATATATATATATATATATATATATATATATATATATATATATATATATATATGTACTTCTGGTATTAAATCATATTCTGATCCCACCTACGAACATGTATTCTGGGTTCGTGCGAACCGACTCTGGTCAGAACCGGAACACATCTTCAATGCAACAATGACATCTCCCTTCACCTCCAGAAATGAGATTATCTCCTTGGTTCGCCCCTGGAAATCCACTGAGAGTCTCGGGCATTGCTCATTAAGACAGCAGGGGGCATTTTTCATTTGTAATACAAAATGAATTTGGTGATAATTTCACGTGACAGAAAACCAATTTTCTTCTGACGTCACACAACGGCAACGTGAGCTCGTAGCATTCGCATTTGCTGTTGACAATGCGCTCGCATTTTAGAATCAACTTCTGCAACGCAATTGCAGTCTGATTTCGCCTTCGCATAACGCCGCGATCCTATGTCGTATATCGAAATGAAACTTCAGCATTACTGCATCTCATAATGAGAATGAAATCTCGGTATGTACTGGAATTGCATCAGGAGTTCATTCGATTCTTTTTTTTTTTAAACAATACGCCTAAAGTTTACTTTCATTTGTCGCATCAGTAGCTTCGATTATTGTCTCTGCTTTGCTCTTTCGTAATGATGGTCCGTCCTAATCCCAACTGACTTTACCAAAAGATTATTTCAATATATCTATTGAGATGTTTGTAATGAAAAGATGTTTGCGAATAGAAAGGCGGGAGGGAAGGAGGGTGGGTGGGTGGGGTGGTGGTGGGGTTGTGAGGAATGGTTCAACCCAGCCTGGATGAAGATTACATGGTCGATTCCCTATCGTTTTCAAACAAAATTTTTACGGAGTATTAAACTCCAATGAATATTTTTTTTCGCACTCGCTACATATTTCTCTGTTTACCACGGCTGTGGTTAATCTACAGTCGGTTAACCACCAGGTAAATAACTAAATATTTATGACACCGAGGGCAAAATAAGTTTAAGAAATCTCTTCGTCCGCTCCTGTGATCGAGCCCAGGACTCCCCAACTGGCAAAGAGATTGCACCACAGTTCACACCACGAGAGAGAGAGAGAGAGAGAGAGAGAGAGAGAGAGAGAGAGAGAGAGAGAGAGAGGAGGGGGAAATGAAACTTGACTCGTGTAAGCAACGTCAATTTTTATGATTGATTTCAAGGTCAAATGTGATACTTAGCCGTCCGTCTGATGCTGACTTAAACTCTCCAAAATGGCGCCCGCTCAACAGACCTCAATTGCATCAAAGGATCAGTACCCACATTCCTTGGGGTATTTACAACAGCCCCTAGTAACAGATATTTACACTTTTTTTTTTTTTTCGTCTGTGCAGTTTACGGATGTGCGAAGTAACAAGAGCGCAGAAGGATATTTATGGAGCAGGTCATTCGAAACTAAGAAAAAAGAAAAAAGAACGGAAAAACGAGGATACGCACCATGAATTCTGTGAGGGTATCCCTTGCTGGTAAGAAAAGCCTCAAATGGAAATTTTTACCAATATCATTACCCAAATTTTCTGAGATAATTAAAATAATAAGATATATGATGACCATCAACTGGTCATTAAAATGCAAAACCACAATAAAACTACGGAAACGTGAATGATCTAAGATCAAACAGACCATATCTATTTGAGAAAACACTTTAAAAAAATGCAGTGACTCACCCAGTTTTATTTATACGTCGCGACAGGCTGGTTCAAGATACCCTTATACCCAGCTAGCCAGGAGAGACGTTGTGCTGAAAAGCTATATAAAACATTCTCTCTTGTTCGATGCTTACAGTAGTGTTCCGTACAATAACCTTACTACGTGATTAACCAGAAGTGCAGAAGTCGTCTTAAGTCCTAATGTGCTGAAGGTGTTATTCTATAAGTTATAACCAATAGGTGCCTTGGTGTCTTGTTATACAACGAAGTAGTCTCATTTTATGTGGCATTACCAATCTCCTGCTAAGAGGTTGTGATAATCTTGAATATTTCCATTTTCACATCATTAACACAGCTCAAATATGAGGGGGGCTGATTTTAGATTACATTTTTCATCACCCAGTTCACAAAAAATAAAGGACCTGGTTTCTAAACGTGCATTTTCCCTTAACAAACACACCCCACTCATAATAGAATAAGGGTGAAATGAATTTTTTTTAATATTATTTACTCATCAAGATCTTGCGTTTGATGTGAAATGTAACTTACTTTTCAAGCACTCCCATATGGGACAATGAACACCGAAATTTCAACCTATCATTTCATACGTACTAAGGAGTCCCACTGTCTCTGTCCCCTACGGAATGTGCTGCAAATAAATAGTGGAAAAGACTTCCACTCGGATAATACAAAAACTTTTCACCAAACACATGAGAAGAAACATCTTTACAGCCTATGTTTATCATTTCGTCTAGACGCCGATCGCCACACCAAGGTTATGGCAATGCCACTTCTGCACTGCTGCGCGCGCAACAAAATACTTATGTAATCCCCAACTCACTCTCTCTCTCTCTCTCTCTCTCTCTCTCTCTCTCTCTCTCTCTCTCTCTCTCTCTCTCACAGCCTACGATCTACATATTGTGGATTACTTATCGCCTCTGAATAACAAAATAATTACGGCACCAATAACCCGTGGCATTTTCTTCTGCTAAAATGCCTGTATGTGAAAAGATTCTTCTTGTACTTGAACTATGAGTACAAAAATACTTGAACAGTCAATAAAGATAAATGCAATTAAATACAACAGTGTTAAAGACATGCCGTAGTAAATCTGGTTTCACTCCAAGGACAACGGAGTGTAGGTAAAAAAAACCACAGCAAACCAGGATCCCCTCTATAATGACTGCATGTGTCAAGTGTCTACGAGTCCAGTGCAAAAACTTGTAACAGAGTAAGAGAGGCGACAACCATGATTTTTACGAATTCATGAGAGACCTAACGGGCCGCGTCCCATTATTTAAAGCCACGCACCTTTCCTACGTGTTAACGAAAGGGAAAAACACCTGAACGCCCACACGAAAGCTCCCTGTTAATTGTCCCAAATCTAAAATAAGTTTAACAGGGCGTGAACAGTATCAGACGTCTATGAGATTCGGATAAGCTGTGGGTGGTGAGGAGAGGAATGTCATACCGAGCGCCTCTCGTACTTGAGAGGAGGAGGAGGAGGAGGAGGAGGAGGAGGAAGAAGAGAGTGCTCGCTCGGCGTGCCAAGTGTGACTCACAAATGCCAGGGTGGCACGAGGAAGTAAGTGTGAGAGGAGTGTGTAGCTAAATCGGGTGAGGCCAGGAAACTGACGGAGTAGAAGTGCATGAAGGAAAACCACAATGATAAGGGAGTTATTAGGGTTATTGGCTACAAATGTAAATTAGGATGAGAATTTCTGTCTTGAATAAGCTCACGTTTAATGACATCATACTCACAATTAGCGCAGAGAGAGAGAGAGAGAGAGAGAGAGAGAGAGAGAGAGAGAGAGAGAGAGAGAGAGAGAGAGAGAGAGAATCTTATTCAATTCAATGTTGTTTTAATCTTAGTAAAAAAACAATTACTCTTCTCCAGGTAATCAATCTTATGAGACGAATTTGCAATGAATATACAAGCAAAAATGACTAGCCATGTAATGCAACCTTTAAAGCGACAGCGCTTGTCATTTATTGCGTTTCACTGCCAAAGCAAGGTCGTGCTTTGGCAGCTCATTCGATTCCTGTCAGGTAGCTGCTGCCATTGTTAAAGTATTAAAAGACATTTATGATAATTTCAGTGTGCGGGAGTTCCTCTCGCGAAGAAAAAGAAAAAGTTTATTGATCTGTAAAAAAGTGAATGTGTCAGAGTTGTTAAGATGACGTAAAACTTTAGTTTTCGCTAGACTGGGTTTGTACACTATTGATGTGTCTATAAACTGAAGTCACGACAACAGTGGTCATTCATGCATATCTTGATGATCACTTGTAATGACTCCAGTTTATAGGCTTACATAAAAAAACGGCACCTAAATAGCGCACAAACCCAATCTACCGAGACACATTCACTGATTTTATAAAACAATCGAAGTTTCTTTTTCTTCCTGGGAGTGATGCAAGGACGCTGAAATCATCACAAACATCGTCTGATACTTTAACAATAACAGCAGCTACCTGACACACGAATCGCATGAGATTAAAGCTTCGTTATTATTCGGTATGCATACATCGTAGTGACAGTGCAAAGGCAATGCATGTCGCGGTATGTCGGGTAATTCACTGAATATCACACACATACCTGGCGAACTGGGTCTACAAGGCGATACTGACACATGAAAATTAAATCTGAATTTAAATTAAAAATTTCCTTTCATGGGGTACATTTTTTTTTTAATCACGGGTGATTTTTCTATGGTAATTCGGTCTTCATGCACCCAAGGGGGCATACGCATGTAATATAAGCACGTGAATTGAACAAATTTGTCATATTTGAAGAGCTTTTTCTTATTTGATTTTTGAACTCTGGAGTTTTCTCCAGTGATAGTGGCTAGATAAAAAAAAAGATTCCTATATAAACTTTTTTTTTTTCTTATAAACTCTTCCAGTAATTCTTTTATTTTTACATTTCACTTTGGTTTAAAATTAAAGTTCTTTCTCCATCTGATTTCCTATTAGTTTCTCTCATTTCTGAGAAGCTTTTACTTCTCCATCCATTCATTCTTTGAAGCATCTGCCTTTTCACATACCTATGCCTCCATTCACATTCACGTCTGTTTGTTTCTTAAAATCATTTGCCCTTATGAAACTCTTCCCTGCTAATTATCGACTTTGTTGTACCTTCTACATCTCATTATTCCCCGTCTTTTGTTTCCAGATATCTTTCTTATTTGTTCCTTTATACATCAAACATCATGAATTTCTTATTTACAAATTCATTTTTCTCTTATACACCCCATTCACTTCCATAAATCTGTTTCTCGGTACTTCATTCAAATCCCCTCATTATCTCATTCACCACATCGAAATTCTCTCTCTTATATATTTCGGCACTTTCATGAGGTTCGTCTTCGGTCATTTAATTCATTATCACAAGATCTGAATTCATTCATTCATGCAGCAGCTGCAGTTTGATGAATTTTTTACTACGTCATTCTTCCTTACAAGATTCTTACTCTTTCATTTACATACAAGATCAAGGCAGCTTTTGTGTACTAGTGCTCTTCCTCATTAAAGCCCCCCCCCCTCTCTCTCTCTCTCTCTCTCTCTCTCTCTCTCTCTCTCCAAAAAGGAGCATTATTTCTGACACTTGTATTATTTCAAGATCAATTTTAGGTGTCTCCGCTCCGGCACATTTTTTATACCCGTAACGCTGGGCATATTTTTCATACCTGTCCGATTCCTGTTCTTTCAAGGCATGTAACTGATACTTTCCTCTTCCTGGAGTGATGTACATGTTCGTAACGGACGTAGAGCGAATTATATATACTCGTATATACAATATTACAATACTATGAAAAATCGTTTGAAACACTGACCAAACTATGTATATCCTGGCAGAAAAATGGTAAATATTATTCCGAAGGAAGTTAATATGTTATGAAGCTAAGGGCACACTTACTATTCTGAAGGAATGAAAACATGGAATCGTTCGTAGAGAAAAAAAAAGTTTCAGAGGCCTAAATGTATCTGTGAAATTAAATCAGGGATCGAAATGAGAGAGAGAGAGAGAGAGAGAGAGAGAGAGAGAGAGAGAGAGAGAGAAATGATGTAAACTATGTTCCGGCCTCACACTAAAATCGAGCGCATAAATTTCATATAAAAATCATTTTACCCAATCGAACGAAGACTGCCAATATAACTTCGCCTAATTACGTTCCAGTTATCAGAGTGGAAATCCGAGACGACTGGCCAAAAAAAAAAAAAAAAATGTAAATATCATGAACAAGTAAGAAAAAATTAGGACCATCACTGAAAAAAAAAAAAAACTCCAAATCAAACACCGAACAGAAATCCATTAAACTTTAATTGCTTTCCTCTCCAACCCACAAACTCATTTCCAAGTTCGCCCCTTGCGCATCATGGTGATGACGGTGATGATAGTGGCGGTGATGATGGTAGTAGCATGATAATGATAGGTCAAAGATTTGCAAAATATGGTTCACTAAACTAAATGCTTTGAAATGGGGAAATATCAATAAAGAAGATGGGAATGGTCATGATGGTAGTAGTATGATAATAACAGATCAAAAATTTGCAAAATATGGTTCACTAAACTAAATGCTTTGAAATGGGGAAATATCAATACTGAAGATGCGAATGGTGATGATGGTAGCAGTATGATAATGATAGACAAAGATAAGCAAAATGCTATCGCATGAATAAACGCTATATTGAAAAAAAAATTAAAAAGGTTACTAATTACACAACAGCACGTACATCAAAACAAAAAGCTACAACTACAACAACACCAGCAGAGATAATAAAAAAAAAAAACAGATCTTGACCTACGATGATCTAGAATAAAAACGAACCAAAGTATATTTACAAGCAATAGATTAAATATAATAATTAAACCATACACACGGTGCTTGCAAACTAAACACAAAAAAGAAACGTCATCCGGCAATTAACAAAACAGGAAAGTTGCACTCTACTGAGAAAAAAAAACGCAAAGTCCTTTCTTTTACTTTTACCTTGCTTAAAAAAAACTGCAACTTGGAAATAACACGCAACAGAAAGGATGGCTTACCTGAAAAAGAGAGAACAGTCACTCAAGATTAAGTCATGATACTGAAACATCAAAAAAGTTTTATTTTTAATTCGTAAGATAAAACGGCTGAAAGAAAAGTCCGTAAGGGAGCTGTTGAAGAGATTTCAAAATAAAACCTAAAAACACGTAAAAGCTCTTAATACATCCATTTCATTTTATTAAATATGAAGTTTGACGTAGGCTATGTGTCTTTACCTTTTAAACATGTAAGCTCATATGAAAATAAAAAGCAAGAGTGGATATTTTGTCAGTTCTCGGTAGAAATGAATCCTTGCAAAATAAATAAATAAATAAATAAATAAATAAATAAATAAAAATAAAATACAATAAAATAAACAGAATAATTAAATAATTTTACGTTATCAACAAGTGCTGAATTTAAATTCAAGACTTTGTGGTATGCATTATACAGTAATCTCATTAAGTGACAAAATTTAGAGGCGGGATAGAGGTAAGTGGTGCAGCGTGTACGGGGGTAGACGAGCTCCTGATAAGCCTTCTGTTTAAATTTATGAAGTGGTTGATGTTGATGTATTTTTATCCACTACGACAAAATGTAACAATGAATACTGTTTTATTTTCTTATATGCAGCCACCTCTAACTAAGGAAGCACGGTTTTTTCGTCTCAGTGGGGAAAAGGATTATGGGGTGTATAAATATACTTACATACATACAGTACATACATACATACATATATGTATATATAATTATACATATATAAAATATATACACCCACAAACACATAAATATATATATATATATATATATATATATATATATATATATATATATATATATATATATATATATATATATATATATATTATATGTATATGTGTGTGTGCGCGTGTGTGTGTGTGTAAATATACACACATACATAAATACATAAAACATCCATTTTTTTTATCTACATGGTGTTTCCAACTTCTTAAATAGTTTGCAAAGTCATTTAGACATTTTTCCCTAATATTCTCATTCCCACGAAGAAAAATACCTACCAGAGATAGGATCCCTTCAAAACGTCTTCAATATTCTGAGCCATTCTATCAGTTTTCAGCTAATATCCCTCCGGGAGCATTTCTCCACCAGGATCCCCGATGCTATTTTACATAATAATATTCCTCTCCCCGGCAACTTGCCCGCATGACAGCATCTTCTCACTTTTTCTGTTTTGGAAATTAACTATACGAAGCATGACCTGAAACTCGCCGTTCCAATATCGATTCGTGTCATCCTTCCGTCTCCGTGCGTGCATACGCGTATCATACGCAGACTTACAAGAAGAGTGACACGGTGTTCCAACCCTTCAAAGGTCAAGTACTTACATTTCACTGGCTTGTCAACTATAGTATAGTGAATTTAATAAAATAATGTAAGCTTCTTTTTTAACATTTCACTGTAAATAGAAAATGCTATTATTTTGTTAGTAGACTGCTCGGTTTAAATGATGTTCAACGGTGTCTCAGACAGAATTGCAAACATGAATTAAGGCAAAAACAAGAGCCATACATTTTTACATGAAAATAATTAATGGATAAACAAAAATTTTTTTGTTAAAGTGATGATTCCCTTAAGTACCTACAAGTGGCAAGGTTATGCATACTAAATCACAAGATACAATAGGCCATTAGCAAAAAAAAAAAAAAATTGAAAAATAGTAGCTGGTAGAATATCCAACTGGCAACAGTCATTTTTATTAGGCTTTTTACTTTATAGAAAAGGAATATGGTAACAAAAGAGAACCTTTTCCTGCAGATTCAGATCCACTAATCTTCAATAAAAGCCTACTGATCACGTAACAAGAGATTACTGAAGATTAATAGCTATGGAACCTCTTTGAAATGTCTCCTCAACTGAAATATTCTATAAAATAAAGTTTCTGGGATATTTCAGGAACTGTTTCCTTATCGGCAAAGTAACTGAAATAAAATACATATTTTTTCTAAAAAAAAAAAAATTAGAGGATGGAAGGGGAGGGCCAATTTCAAATTTAGGGATTCCTAATACCCCCATTTTTATCGATCTACTGGAGAAAATTTTGAATTTTTAGCTTTATCTAAAATGAGATTTGATTTCTGTATCATTTTTTAAAATACGTTACTACTGCATTTAAATATGCAGAAAATCCATTATTTTTCGAGATGTTTTGAAGGGTTCGGTTTATTTAGGTTGTAAAAATTACACAAAAGACGAACGATAATTCTACTGCAACTGACAAAACACGAAAATGTATAAATTTCTTTTCCTATACGCTTAGCCCCTCATGAAGGTTCCCGTTAACGTACGCGATGAAAGAACAACACAGAAAGGATTCTGAATCATTTCCAAAGGCAATATCACAATGCAGTAATGAGAGAGAGAGAGAGAGAGAGAGAGAGAGAGAGAGAGAGAGAGAGAGAGAGAGAGAGAGATTTATCTGGCAGAATATGAAGAACATGCTTCAAGCATAAGAGTGCTGGAATATTTATTACGACAACAAAATAAAGAGAGAGAGAGAGATATTTATCTGGTAGAATATGAAGAATATGCTTCAAGCATAAGAGTGCCAGAATATTTATTACAACAAGAGAGAGAGAGAGAGAGAGAGAGAGAGAGAGAGAGAGAGAGAGAGAGAGAGAAAATTTTTATCTGGTGGAAATAGGAGACGTGCTTCAAGCAAAAGATTGCTGCAATGACAAAGGGAGCTTACTGGTTACGGCAGCAACTGTGAGAGAGAGAGAGAGAGAGAGAATATTTTCTGGAAGACTATATTGAAAGGGCACATTCTGAGAGAGAGAGAGATTACCTCGTCGAGGTGCCTGGCGCTTTCTCTCTCTATTTCATCCTTCTTGTGAGTATTTCGCCAGCGATCGAGCTCTACTTCTTGTCTTGTTAAACCCCCACACACTAATAAGAGAGAGAGAGAAAGGTTGGAGGGGTTGTGTCATTGAGAGAGAGAGAGAGAGAGAGAGAGAGAGAGAGAGAGAGAGAGAGAGAGAGAGAGATCCTGTACAAATATGAACAGGTGCCAACCCATCTATCAAACTAAATCAAATCGAATTACACGGTACATCATGTGAAAAATTGAAACGATTCCTGGAGACCTTTGCCTTTCCACTGCAATACTTTCATAAAACGAGTCTATGCAAAGGATCAATCTGTTCTGGAACTACGCTACCTGGAAAGGGTTTGAAGGAGCAAAAAGACGCGGTTGCAAAAGTAAAAGGCAGGCACTGCCCTCGCCACAAAAAAATTAAATAAAAATAAATAATAGAGATAATTCTAGGCAATGGAAGGGCCAAGAGTTTAATGTTCTCTTTCCTGAAAACGACCATTCAGATTTCATAAAGTTACTGACTCTTTATTTACCAAGAAATTGTGAGCGCCGTCGTTACTTCAGGCAGTGCCCTAATGTTACTCCATTTCCAGTGGATTCCTCCACAAAAAAACACATGCCTACACACTAAATGCTATTCTAAACCAGCTTAACAGTCCTGTATGCCGTTTGTTAAATATTCAAATACGACTCGAGTCCCTAAGCAACGTGGCTAAATTCTTTGAAACAGTATAGCGAAGGGAGAAAGGGGCTCAGGTAGCTAACAAAATATAAAGGAAACAAAAGGTAACGCTCTCCCAACAAATATTTCTCTTTCCACATCCCACGCAGCATTAATTTTCTTCTGTCCTCCTTGCTCAGCTTTCCTGTATAACTCCGTGGGCGCTTTTACAAAACTGTCACAGTTACATATTCACCTGAATTTTTTAAGAGGACAAATTAAACGAGTAGTTTCGTGCCACATTACTGTGTTTAATTTTCCTAACGTTTTTATATAATCTGCAGCAACTCAATATTTTTCAAATTTATACTAACGCAAAATGCAATAATAATAATAATAATAATAATAATAATAATAATAATAATAATAATAATAATAATAATAATAATAATAATAATAATAATAAAAGTGTATCAGTACTTATGTTTACTATTTTTCTACTTATTTTTATGAATGAATATAATTACTAATATTTCCTCAGTATATAACTCACCATTTGTATGTTCAAATTTCTTTGCAAGTTGCTTCCCTGAAATCAAAATAAGAAGAAGAAGAAGAAGAAGAAGAAGAAGAAGAAGAAGAAGAAGAGGAGGAGGAGGAGGAGGAGGAGGAGGAGGAGGAGGAGGAGGAGGAGGAGGAGGAGGAGGAGGAGGAGGAGGAGGAGGAGGAACTGAAAGATTCAGCAAGCCTTAAGTGGATCCCCCGAGGAACGGAGAAATTTGTCGTCGCCTCAATACGGTTTTTACTCAACCTGAAAGATGAGACCGCCCTGCTACCCCTCGTTTGTGGATGCGAGGTAAACGGGAGAGGAAGGGATAGGTGGAAGAGAGATACATCAACTAAAAAAGAGTATAGGGGAGGAAGAAAATATTTCTTAAATGGCTGACAACTGAGGAAAAGAAAAACGGAAATGTGAGACTAAAAACTAAAAATTTTTAAAGATTTAAATGAAAGAAGGTATGATGATCATTTTGAGTCCAGGGAAGCAACTTGGTAAGAAATTTGAACATACAAATGGTGAGTTATGTTTTGAGGAAATATTAGTAATTATTCATTCATAAAAATAAGTAGAAAGATAATAAACGTAAGTACTGATACACTTTTACGCATATCTGTACGTGTACAGGGGCAGTTTTCAAGAATTTTGTGAGCTGATCCAAGGCCCATGTGGTTTTCCAACCTACCTGCGACCTACCACAGTCAACTGGATGCTGGTTACATACGGGGTAGTTCGAAGCTAACGTAAACAGATAGAATGGTATCTGACGTACATACTGTCTTCACGTACATACCCGCTACGAGATGAAATAAGCATTTTAAAATTTATATAGTATATTATATCAATAAACCCCAATTAATAAAACAAGACGCTAAATAAAATAAACAATTAAAACTAAATGATGACAAATAAAACATATTAATAAAACCTACAGCCGCATATCTGCGGTCTATAATACACGATAGAGCGAGAGAGATGGAAAAAACTTGACTAAGCACAAATGACACAAGTATGGAAGAGTGAAAATGAAACAGGAAGCTTTGTGGGAAGCTTGAATCCTATTCCAGCTGGTTATGGAAACAGAGAGAGAACGGCTATGGCGACTCATCTAAATGTGGTGCTGGGTGTTAGAGAACGAGATGTGGCAGTCGACAAAATCTGGAGGACCTGCCTGAATGCACGTGGAAATTCTTGTGTAGTCAAATTCCAAAAGGGAACTCGATTGCTGGACATAAACATCACAAGAAGAATATTCATTACTATACCAGGGAGAGGAGAAATGGGGAAGAAAAATATCTAAGGAAATTTTGAGAGGTGATGGAGAAAGGACTGATGGAAGTAGAAAGGTAGTTTCCACGTGTAAAGAAATGAACGAGGCAGCGAGGGAAGTGAGAGATAGCAAAAAGGAAGGAAAACGTGGAGGTTATTGACAGTAGATGTCTCCGTAGCATAAAACGAACAAGAGGAAAGGCAGAGATCTAAGGCAGATATGGCCCAACGTTTAGCTTAGGTAGAAAGAAAGATCCTGGCTGGCTTTTTGTGACGTCTTAAGAAAACCTAGAGGGGGGGGACACTTCCATTGGATAAAAATGGTACGTTTTCAAAGTCTTGTGAGTGCAGTGGAGGGAACCACTAAGAGAAGAACGGACAAGTGTTAAAACTGTAGGGACAAATAGGTTTTAATGGCCAAGAAAAGCTAAACTACGTTCAACGTAGATTTGCATGAGGTAACGAATAAAAGTGGTTTCGTTGGGATAATGAGTCTCGTTAAGTGCGCTATTTGAGGACTTTTTTATTTTTCGTATATACATATACATACATAAAGATATACATATATATATACACACGTTTATATATTTATCTACATTCATGCAAATTACTAATTGTTTGCGTTACGAAGAAAGCTATTTTGACAAGAAGTTTGTAATCTATGCAAAATTTTCCCCAAGGTCTAGAGGCACATTCCCAAGTGCATCCATTTGCCACCTGTCCTTTCGGCCTCATTCTAAACAAAATTTTAGTCTTTTCGACCATTTTTTTTTCTTCTCATCAAGGAAGTTTCCTGCTGGTGCCTCTGAGTAGGAGAGGAATATTGTTTCCTTGCGTTTTCTGCTCCTTTTGCAACTTGGCTGGAAAGAGTCGACTCTTCTTGGTTACTCGCTGCTTGGCATTGTATTTTTTTTTAATACATCTCAGTCCCAAAAGAGCTGTGCATTTTTAATTCTGACTCACTGATTTTTTTTAAATTTACAAAAATAATGTTAATTATGGGACTCCAACTGGCACTTCGTAATGGATGGCTGTCCTTGTTTCAATACTGGCAATAATAATAACTACAGTATATAAAAACGACACACACACACATATATATATGTGTGTGTGTGTACAATATGTGCATATATATAATATATATGTGTATGTATGCATGTGTGTGTATGTATATATATATATATATATATATATATATATATATATATATATATATATATATATATATATATACATACATGCGTGCGTGCGTGTGTGTGTGTGTCAGCATTTGTTAAATAGACTTGGATGGGAGCTCTCTAATTTAATATTTAAAAATCATTAAAAAATAAAAAGAAAGATGCAGATGACTACAATGCACTTTCTTCCAATCACGTCAAAATATCCGTCGCAAAGCGAAACAAAAATCTGTCTGCAGCTGGACGTCTCTTCTTAATCACTCCCGAGCATCCTTTCAACAGTTCTCGAAAACACCCAGCGTTCTCTATTTGTGAGCTAAACTAGTCCCACACAATCAAAGCCTGAATGATGAAAAGCCAGGGGAAACTGTACTGGCTTGAAAATCCCCACAGGTATTCGAGACACGTATTACATCCGAAGCGAGGAACAGCTGATTGCAACTGTCTAATCAGCGATCATCAGTGAGGTCGAAAATAATATCAGCAATAGTGAATTTCGAGAGGTTAAGTTATGAACTCATTCTGAAGACTGAGAGAGAGAGAGAGAGAGAGAGAGAGAGAGAGAGAGAGAGAGAGAGAGAGATTTCTCATTAAATTCACCACCTACAATTGGACTTATTAGGAGACCAAAGACGAAAGAGGAAATAGGGGGACGAAGGAAGAACAACAGAGAGAGAGAGAGAGAGAGAGAGAGAGAGAGAGAGAGAGAGAGAGAGAGCTTTCTCATTAAATGCATCACATACAATTGAACTTCTAAGTCCAAGACAAATGAGGAAATGGCGGAGGAAGGAAGAACAACAGAGAGAGAGAGAGAGAGAGAGAGAGAGAGAGAGAGAGAGATACATCGGCACAAGTAATAAAGGCGCCGAACCCTCCTTGTATCCTCTTTTACACGTAAAAACGAATTATTTCTCGGCGCCATCTCTCTTCACATTTACTCTCCACAGCAAACGAAGTTGGCGTTAAAAGCTAAAATAAACGGCATTCCAATAAAACGCGCCGCGTTCATTCAACGCAAAACACTCGTGAAACATTACAAAGGAACTACACTGCCCCACTCCGTCAAATCACTGCAGCAGCCTTTGGTGCAAAATCCAATAACATCTTTTTGAAAACGGACCTCCCACCCCGCCCCCTCCTCTCATCAACAATATGAAATCACGAGTTGTATTTCATAATCATGTAACAGTTTCTGTGAATTTATATATATATATATATATATATATATATATATATATATATATATATATATATATATATATATATATATATATATACATACATATATCCATATGTACACACACACATAAATATTATATATATATATATATATATATATAGAAATCATCAACACACAATCACGTGTGGAACAGAAATAAATTTCTGACTCAATATATCATCTCTCAGGTGGGTAGCGCCCTTGCTTTCCACCTGAGAGACTGGGTTATACATATATATATATAATGATATATATATATATATATATATATATATATATATATATATATATATATATATATATATATATATATATATATATATAATGACAACCACGGCTGAAAAATTGGAGAAACTGATATTTTGGCTTCGTCAGTTTAAAACTAATTAAATTATCAAATGCATATAAAATTACACTATGTTATTCCAGCCCAGTAAACCAGGGCTTTCTTGGAAGCTGTTCAGGGTTAGTAGGATGGAGGATTGGGGAAGAATCTTTCATTCATGCCACGATATCCATGTATTTCTTAATCTCGTTTCTTCAAGTTTTTGCGCTTCCTCCAAGAGAAAATACTTATATATGACTCTTTTAGTTTATTTGGCGCCACTCCTGTGGGCCAACACGGTACGTGTAGGCTGTTTTCCAGCCTAAAACAATGCACTATAAAAATTCGTCTCATACATGTAGGAGGATAAGATGAATCATTTCTAAAATCTTACTTCAAGAGTAATAGCTGAGAATGCACTTGGTTCTGTTAATCACATGTTCCAGGCTTTTGTAAGCATTCCTAAAGGAACTGAACGCGAAGTCATTTTTTTCCTAATTTATGGGGAAAAGTCCGAATGGTCATGGCTGCCGAAATTAGGATTGGAAATTAGGAAGAGTTATAGCAAAACCAAAAACGCATCAACTGGCTTATTCAAAAATGCTGGAAAACGCGTTTCAAAAAGGAGAAAGGTTGAAATCACTGGGAAACGGAAAGGAGGTCGAACCATGAATTCGTGATGTTTTACCACGTTGTTTCAACCTAACCTCAAAAGTAAGTGCATACAATACATGAAATTAGTGATCTCATTTGTTTCCTGACTTTTGGGACTATCCATAAGCTACAGCATTACTCAGGAACCTATCTCCAGTCTATGAGTCCTCTATCAGATCCCCAGAGCCGCAGTAAATGCTCTAATAGAACAAAATCAACAGCCATCAGCTCAACGTTGGGAACATGATGAGGCCTAAGGAGGAGACTTCAAGACCCACACAAAACAGGGGCTAATACACCAGCATTTTATACATGTACAGTACATGAAGTGAAACCGAAGTGGGGAGCACAGCACTGCAGCAGCTTACGCTGAATATCCAGGCGTCTTATGACTGGGTTCTCTCCCCCTCCAGCGGAAGAAAATTCCGGCTGGGTCATGTAATCTTTTTTTGTACTGAACAAAACTTTTGACTTCTAAAAATGATTCGTTTTTCAAGATGAATTATACCATTTTATTTCACATTAATTTGACATGTGTTTGATAATGCAACATTTAATGATACTCTGCACTCAAAATGCAAAATAAATTATCCTGCAAATACAGAAAAAATATTGACCGTAGGTATATAGTAAAAAATGAACGAAAGTCACTGAAAACGCCTCGAAGTACTTTGCTATACAACAGTACAGGTATAATCAAGGCCATGAGTGAGATTGTTGCAGAATAAAATCGAAACAACTAAGCATCAACAGATAAAAAATAAAAAAGTTAAAAAATACCATAAGTTAGGCCTATTTGCGGAACCAAAGACAAAGAATATGCAAAAACAAAAAAAGGTTAAAGAAAAATAAAAAACAAAAATTCAGGCATATCAGCTAAATATGTACGGAAAGCACGCACACTTCTAGAATACCAGACACGCATGCGGTGCTAAAGCGAAAAAACTCGAGCTTCGCATGCCAACACGCTAATAAATTTGCATATTCACACTTTTCTCAGAAGCAGATCAACTCTCTCTCTCTCTCTCTCTCTCTCTCTCTCTCTCTCTCTCTCTCTCTCTCTCTCTCTCTCTCTGTGTGTGTGTGTGTGTGTGTATAAAAAGGTGAACAGACGTACGGAACCAAAACCACAACATTAATCAAATAAAACATGACTGCACGCACACGTACATACGTACACGTACACACACACACACACACACACACACACACACACACACACACACACACACATATATATATATATATATATATATATATATATATATATATATATATATATATATATATATAAAATCCTTTATTTAAGCCCACTAATTGATACATTTTTCCACAAGCACCCACGGATATATTACAACCTGGCATTTATCCCTCGATTATGAATATATATTACCCATCTCTCCGGCACCACCGGGAATAAATTCAAGCGCCCCCGCCCCCGCCCACGACAGCACTACATCATTTTAACCGACCACCTTGCAAAAATTGCGAGCCCTCAACCACCGTGCCACTACTTAATTTATATATGTTATTTACCTAAGGTCCCGTGAATGACAAAATTGCCGTGCATTGCTCCATCGGTTCAAGGGTGTCATGCTACGTACCGAAATTTCGAGTGAATGACCAGACAATACCCTTTTCCGAGCGCAAGCACATACATACATAAATACATACATACATATATATAGTATACATATATACATATACACATACATACATATAAAATATAAATTTATGAATACACAAAATAAATACACACACGCGTGTGTGTATGTTATATATATATATATATATATATATATATATATATATATATATATATATATATATATATATATATATATATATATATATATACCAGAAACGTCTAAGTTCTTGAAACGTAAATAGATGGAACTGGATCTCATCTGAATAATTTTCAAATATTCGCAAAACTGTTGCTTCTTGCAACCTGTGGATTTGCACTGCGCGATTCTGCATAAACGCACTGAGAAACAGCCCATATTTAACCCTGTTTCTTTTTTCTTCTTCTTCGCTTTATGAATTTTGGACAAATCTAAGCTACGCACCAGGTCGGAGTACAGGGGGGAAAAAGACTCACAAACCTGTGGATCCTAGCACAAGACTGCCCAAAACCCCAAGTCTGACCTGAATTCAAGCCGTGAAGTATCCTACCAAAAAATAAAATGGAAGATATTTCTCATAATGGAGTGAGCAACGCGAAATTGCTTTGCGTCTGCATGAGAGCAATTCATAGGATGCCTTCCGAAGGTGGAGGTTCCTCCCACAGCAAGATTACTTGGGTCACTTATCTTGGGAAAGATTAAGCGGGGGGGAAATATTTCTCGCCTTCCGGGGCTTCCCAAAAGGAGAATGCGAAATAACGGGGGAAGGGCTTTGCCAGTGTTTGGGGTTAAATCGAAATTTTAATTTCACGGCAGACCGTCCGGTGTTCACCACATTTTCTGCTTACCGAAAATTTATTTTTAAAAATGTAGCTATGCATATGTGAATGATATGAATGTACGTATGTGTGTATGTATATGTATATATATATATATATATATATATATATATATATATATATATATATATATATTTAGAATACATACATATTTCTTAGTTAAAATTCCAAAGACATTTCCCTTAGCTCTGATCAATATACATATATATATATATATATATATATATATATATATATATATATATATATATATATATATATACACAAATCAACAAGCCTGTTCCCCTTAATGGGGATGGCTACAGAGAAAAACTACTTAACAGTCACTGCCACATCCAGGCGTGACTGATGAATCGTGCAATAAAAACTTCCACAACATTTGCCACTTCATAAGCCTACATAGAAGGCTCACCAACAACGCTACGATTTCCCTTACATAAATTGCGCTATTCAACTCTATGTTGCACGTATTTTGGGGCTTCCTGGAAGTAAAAGCCCTTCTTTTCCAGTACTTCTTCCACGTATCAATCCAACCCGTTCTAGACGTTCTCCTCCCTTCTAATATTTATAAATTCTTTTCATCAAACTGCTGTTCCCAATTCTGTTCACATGGCCATATCAGTTCAGAACACTGGTCTGTCTATAACCTACACTTTTTACTAGTCATTTCATTTATCACCATTTCTATCGCCCCTCCACTTCTTTTAAGATCTATAGGATTACAGTGTCTTAGCCAACATTCAGCATTATATTTCTAAAACGATTCTTACTAGCACCGGTTGGTGAGTGACGCGTTGGGGAGGTAAACTCGTATATGACCCGATAATTCGTTTTCACTTTAATAGACATCACACTCTGAAAACTTTAAAAGGCCACACGGGATATCTACGGGAAGGATATTCACAATTTAATCTGGATCTGCACCAAAGTGAGAGAAGATCCATCGAGAAGTTCCTGTATCTATAATAAAAATACGAGGAATGGGCTGAATCACGATGAGGTTTTTAGCCCCGATAGGAATTATGTAAATATCCTGAGTTGCCTCAATATTTAAGGATGGTCTACTGACAACATCACTAAGAAGAGAGAGATCAGAGAGAGAGAGAGAGAGAGAGAGAGAGAGAGAGAGAGAGAGAGAGAGAGAGAGAGAGTAAAATGGTAACTTACCCAAGATTTTGTGAAGGAAATTTGAAGTTTAAAATTAAATTCGACTCATCAAGATGAATTACATGTGGAGTCATGTTTTCAGTGCTTAGAATACAGACGATTCATTATATGTATGTTCATGTAATGTCAAAGACCTATATGACCGCAGCACAGCTCACATTAATTTAATCTAGATGTATATTAGCACTCAGGCAAATATATATATATATATATATATATATATATATATATATATATATATATATATATATATATATGGGTGTGTAATAAAATCAAACCATTACGTAACCGGGTAACAAAACCAAAACTCATCCCGAAATATTTTAATCATCTTAGATGAAAATCAAAACTCTTTGGATCATAATCAAATAACCACTGGTTATAAGATAAAATACATATATATATATATATATATATATATATATATATATATATATATATATATATATATATATATATATATATATATATATATATATATATACTGGCTGACCAACCCGGCACTGCCCGGAGGAACTTTGAAGAACTCAGAAAAATTTTCCTTCGTCCCCTTTCAATTGTTTTGTCATGTAAAGTATGCGTACTATCATTGAAAATACTTTTCTTTCCTTTGATTTATAATTCTGTCTTGAATTCATTACTTTAAATAAACATGATGATATACATATATACATACATCCTGCCACTTATCTGAAAAAATGGTGAAAGAGAGAGAGAGAGAGAGAGAGAGAGAGAGAGAATGACTGACTTGCAGTGGCAAACATTCTCAGGTTTTTCGTAAGACTTGGTGTTAACCCAATTTATAAATGGAATTTATATATATAGAGAGAGAGAGAGAGAGAGAGAGAGAGAGAGAGAGAGAGAGAGAGAGAGAGAGAGAGGGGGAACGTTTGGTAGGGGGTATATATGGTGAAGTTGGTGCGCATGGTGGTGATATTGCCCAACTACACGATAATTAATTTCAGACCTCATTTAAGCCGACATTATAAGGAATACGTCACTGTAACGTCACGAAGCAGTCGCTATAGCGAATTCGAATTCCGAAGGTAAAAACGAAGAAGAAAAGAATTAATTAATGAGGAACTTCGCATCTGAACGAATAAAAAAAAGGAAATATCGTATACGTTGACGTCGGTCTTAGCCAGCAGCTACTTAAGATACAGTGTCCGTTGGCTATATAAATATTAAATTATTATCACAATTGTAATTTTACACACCGTAAAATGAGCTGCAACTGTTTTTGGTTTCCTGTAAGTGTTAACGAACGCGTTTTACTTTCTTTTGACATTTCTGAGGGAAAGTGTAGGCCGAAGTCTGAATGGTCTTAATATAGAAATTTCGATAGATGGTGATTTTTTTAGTGGATCAAGTACTTAGGTATGATGATAGTAATACCTCAAGGTATTTGACAATTTGTATTTTATTGGCAAGGGATAATTAAGATATGTTTGGCTTAAGATGAACACTGAAAAAAATTTGGTATTTTCGTCGCGAGTAATTTTTTAATGAGGGGGTAGTTTTATCACAGAAGGATTTAGTCGGCTGATAACTGTGCGGATGGCGATGGATTAGTTTTGTCTCATCGATGAATTATTTCTTGATCTCCAAAGTTGTGTCCATAACCACAAAGTTTTTATGTGGAATAATTAGTTAGATATGATGATGGTAATACTACAGGGTACTTAAGAATCTCTATTTTATTGGGAAGGTATGATTAAGATACGTTTGGCTTAAAATGAACAATAAAAAAAAAACGTGATTTCGTCACGAGTAATTTTTTAATGTGGGGGTACGTCTATCACAGAAGCATTTGGCCTATTACGTTTTTCCGTGTCGAGGATTGTAAAGCACATTTAAACCAATATAGGTTTTCAATGTTGATTTTATTGAGGTAATAAACAATTATATTAATAAATCTCATAAATTATGTTCAAATATCATGTAAACTCTGGTCAAAAATTGATGTTATAGGGGGATTAAGATTTACTGTATAGGTTTATCATACATCTGGCAGCGCCGGAAAAAAAGGTGGAGTGTCAGGTGAAAAATGAGAATAAACCAAGAAAACTGAAGGGAAAAGGTGACGTAAAAATGAAAATTTTATTTGTTTTGTCTGTGTTTGTGTCTGTCACAGGGCAGGGGTTTAATTTTGAATTATAAACCTTTCTGGGGTGACACAGAGGCCGTGTGCAAACTTCTGTCTGAGTCTGTCAAGAGGATTGGATTTTGATAGTGGACAAACAAATATGCAAACATTCACTTATATATATATATATATATATATATATATATATATATATATATATATATATATATATATATATATATATAAAATATATATATATCAAAACAGCTTCTCATAAGTTAAACTGCAAGAAAGACTGGCTAAATAATCTCATACATGGCCTTCCTATTTATCAAAAGCTTTTATCTAGCGACATCTGTTTAGTTTTTCATAAATCTGAAAACATTTCTGTCCTATAACTCTTCATTCTTATTCATTTAGTTAAAAGTTCCACAATGAACCGTTCAAAATTAATTTCCATGTTATGTCCAACTAACTGAACAGATGATACATCAGAGCCAAATGCTGAACAACTGCTGGTGTACAATTCACTTTAAAATAGTTTATGGTTTATGACTCGTAAAAATAATGTAAAAAAGAAAACATCTCACTCTGCAGAATTAATCCAACTAAAACGAAAATATTCATCTCTACGGAATTTATAAAACTAAAATTAAAATGCCTAACTACAGATTTATTCAGCTTAAATGAAAATATTCAAGTCTACAGAATTAATTCAACTAAAATTAAAATATTTTACTTTGCATTTATAAATCAACTAAAATTAAAATATATTTAGCTCTTGAGAATTAACTCAACTACAATGAAAATATTTAACTCTACAGAATTAATTCAACGAAAATGAAAATATTTAACAAATCGGCCAAAATGAAAATACCTAATTCTCAAGAAATAACTCAACTAAAATGCAAACATTTGGCGCTACAGAATTAATTCGACTGAAAGTGTCGTGGATATTACATGTTTTGATACCGTCCGATCATCTGTATAGACAACTGCGAAAATATTTAACTCTGCAGAAACAAATCTGCTAAAATGAAAATACCTAATCCTCAAGAAATAACTCAACTAAAATGCAAACACTTAGCGCTACAGAATTAATTCGACTGAAACTGTCGTGGATATTACACGTTTTGATACCGTCTGATCATCTGTATAGACAAATGTTTTCCGAGCAGCTGCGACAGCAAGGACCTACCGAGGCTCTGTACACACAGAACAGGACCTTCAGCAGATGAAAAAATTGCCCATGCATTGAGTTAACAAATCTGTTGTTAGCATCACTCTCGCAAGTCACTGGACGTATATACTTTGCCGCATCAGACAAACGACAGAATAACTCGGCCAGAAGCATTGTGACAGAATTGTGTCACGTTCGAGAGAATTCCCTGATTGGAACTAACAAGGGCCACACGCGGTGCGCAGGCAGACAGTGCGCAGTTCAGCAAATGCAATGGGCACCAAATCGGATGATTGCAGTTCCACGAGCCCAAGAAGAGATATATAAGCATCTACGTGAGCGGGTACGGGATAATTGCAACTGTATCACGATGACTCGTTTCCTTGAAAGGATTTCTAATTTTGAACGAATTTTGGTAATACTATTTCTTGGGAAGGAAAGTGCTCGCAAAAAGTTTCACATGCATATATGTATATATACACGTATGAACAAAATATATATATATATATATATATATATATATATATATATATATATATATATATATATATATATATATATATATATATATATATATATATATATATATATATATATATATATATATATATATATATATATATATATATATAGAGAGAGAGAGAGAGAGAGAGAGAGAGAGAGAGAGAGAGAGAGAGAAATAGGGGTCAAATCAATACTGATAGGGAGCAGTTATCTACTAAACCTCATGTTTAACTTGAGACGCTTCGGGATGCAGCTCAGAGACTCGATATAAAGTTTTATCTAAATATCTCACAAGTGGTGCAATCAAGGTAATGGCTGCGGCTCGATAAAATTCTCGTGCTATCGTTCGGTAACTTGTGGGTCGTGAATTCCAGTTAACAGCCATTTTTTTTTCTGACCTTCAGTGCTCCCTCCGCACCACGACAGACAGACAGACAGATAGACACATATATTAATAAATAAATATAATATATATATATATATATATATATATATCTATCTGTGTATATATATATACATACATACATATACTGTATATAATATATATATTTATATATATAGGTATACACACGTGCACACACAGTATATATACTTATACATATATATAAAGATGCATATAATATATATAATTTATACTATATATATACATATACATATATGTATATCCATTCATATATATACTATATATATACATATGTATGTACAGTATATACATAAATATATATACTCTTATACATGAAAGATGGAGTGAGAGTGACAGGGAGAGAATTTTTATACTTTCAAAAACTGTATTACTGAAGATATGGTACGGAATAAACATGAGTCAGACCAAGCTACGTGTTAGTAAAGGGTAGATGAAACAATATGATGACGGCAGCAATGTTATACACTTTCACCTGACGATATCTCGAACGTCGGACGGGCAAAATGTTTCCGTTGGAGGTTGAAACAAGTCTCAGGGATACGTTAAAATAAAAGTGGGTGGTCATTCTGAAAGGGTCTAAGTAGAGGAGAAGAGGCGATTGTTGAAATTGTGGAGTTGCATTATGGGAAGTGAAGTAAGTATACCTTAGTTTTACCAGACCGCTAAGCTGATTAACAGCTCTCCTAGAGAGGGCTGGCCCGAAGGGATTAGACTTATTTGACGTGGCTCAGAACCAATTGGTTACTTAGCAAAACCTGCTATTGTGACTAGCGTAGATGGATAATAGAGGCGGAGCAGGTAATAAATGAGAAAATGAAAGAAAACAGGGCTGATGAAAAGTACGTTCAAGAGCGAACAAAGATTTTCAGCGTGTTTGATAATGCCCTGTGGTGAAAGAAATCTGAAGAGCCAAGTCAATGAATAAAAGATCCCCAGGACAAAAGATGAAAAGCAAAAAAAACTATTCAGGAGATTTCTTTACTGGAATGAATAATCTGAGGAAGTTCTTCAATGTATGACAGAGAAAAGTCATCGTTAACGTTCTGATTACCAAAATATTTCCGTTGGAGGTGCCTCCGTGGAGCTAAGCCCTGAAGTATTTCTAGTAACTCGTAGTGGGTGGCAGCCAGAGTTGGGGAGGGTTAAAACCTAATCCCAAAGAATTGGAGAACCGAATGGTTACCAACTTCTGGAACCACCCATCTTATAGAAAAAGGCGTATGGATGAAAAAATATACGTATGCAAATGTGAAAATATTTAATACAGAAGTAGATATATGAAGGCTAAATCTGACAACCGTCTTGCGCTGCGGTTATCCCAATACACATACTCTAGTACTATTCTAAAAAAAAAAACTTTAAGGGAGCGTTTTATTGGTCAATTTCACATAAGAAATGCAGTTTTATTATATATAAAATCCATTTAAAATGCTTTCACACATATATGGCCTAATCAAGCAATTAGACTGATCATGAAAAAAAAAAACCGAAACTGAAGCAAAGATTAGGGAAGAAAATCCTTACAAGAAATCTACCAAAATATAAAATAATTTACCTAATAAAATATAGTATAAAAATGTATCTCCAAGGACAAGTATACGAACTGAGTGTGCCTCTTAGCCAAGAACATAAATCATGCAATCATTTCAGTTACCATTTGAAAGATCGCCTGACTCCTCTGCGTAACAACGAGAGCCTCAAAACAGCATTCAGATGAAACTTTGCACATATTTAATCTTTTGTTGTTTTTATGAGTCAGCATCTTCAAAGAAATCTACCAAAACATACAATAATTTTACCTAATAAAATGTAGTATAAAAATGTATCTCCAAGGACAAATAACGAATTGAGTGTGCCTCTTTGCCAAGAACATAAGTCATGCAATCATTTCAGTTACCATTTGAAAGATCGCCTGACTCCTCTGCGTAACAACAAGAGCCTCAAAACACCATTCAGATGAAACTTTACAATATTTCTAATCTTTTGTTGTATTTGAGTCATCGTCATTTGGTTGAACTAAGGTATACTTAACTTTTAACCTTGGCTGTCGTGTGATTTGCAAAGCTCCTAGTTCAAGAGACGAAACTGTTCTCGACAGATTTTAAACTCCTCTGATGAATTCCCCTCATTTAGCCTCAATCTCTGGCCATTAAATCTCCCCATCGTCCATTACAGCAGCATACAATGTACCTAGTTAACGACAGAAGTGCCCTGTAAAACGTATACTATGGTATTACAAGACAGGCGTGAAGGGGCCATTTACAGGAGTTATCTCCCTATCAAATTACCTCATTACATCGCAGCGTAGCTCCGGAAGTCTTCGGGAACAGACCTCCGGGAGAAGTCTAAGAAGTCCCTTAAGCATCGTTTTCTCTCTCTCTCTCTCTCTCTCTCTCTCTCTCTCTCTCTCTCTCTCTCTCTCTCTTCATCTTGACGATCTTCGAGAGGGGGGAAAGAACATTCAGATAGCAAACCTATATACGACTCGTTATTATAGCCTCAAGCGAGAGTTCGCCTGCCACTATAATGTAGCAGAAACGCCTTTGGCCATTGGTGCGATGATCATCTATAGATATTGCCTTTGTCCTTAGAACATACATGCATGCATACATACATACATACATACATACATACATACATACATACATACATACATATATATATATATATATGTGTGTGTGTGTGTGTGTGTGTGTGAATTTGCCACAATTAATCGCATCTGATGAACTCTGAATCTGTAAAATAAACACTTCAATTCAATTTGAAAACACACTGATACAAAAAAAAGATAATTTTTAGTAAAATTAACATTCTGAATGTATTAGATTTTGCAAATTCCGAAAAATTATCAAAGAATAATAAATAAAAACCAAGGTATGTTTATATGAAGGGGAGTGAAATTTCGCTGGGAGTGTTTCAACGAAAAATACAAGAAATCATAAAGGACTCTGCAATCCATTTTGTTGAGAATTTTCCCCTTCAAGTCTTGAATAACATGGTCAATTAATACAAGAATGATATCATCTTAACATTCATAAAGAAACTAACAAAACGTGATCGTAGTGACTTTCTATTTTCTTTCTTTCTTCAAATTTCCAGCTGAAAACCATTATACAAAGAGTCAACAGACAATACACCCAACAGGGACTGCACAGAAAGAGAGGTTATATGAAAAGATGATAAATACATAAATATGAGGAAACAGAAAATTAATAAAACCGATACAACTCAAATTCCGGAGACATCAACAGAGAGTACGAGAGACTTTGCTCCTCGCTTAAATATTTGGAGATCAGAAGATCCCAAACTACACTTGGCAAACTAGTCCACATTTCAGTTGTAGCCAAGATAAAACTCCAAGCAAAATACTATGAAATCCAACGAATTCATCACCAACTTCTCAGATTACAACTTTTCTGGGAGGGAAACCTTATTATTGTCCTTAGAGAACTGCCAGCAGGCAGAACCGGCCCAAACAAATATATTCACGGAAATCGAAAGTTTCCTACTAGCTTTAACGGCAATCTTATTTATCCGACTAGAGACACGAGAAAGTTTATAAATAAAGTACAAATCACAACTAACATATATATTAAGAACTACTATATTCTAATTACAAATACCCGAGTTCGGCAGTGATTTGTAGGTGGGAGTCGGTATCAACTTATACCTCCCTTGATGGCCGTGTGGTTTAAGGCGCGTCACTGTAGTCCTGAGTTCTTGTCTATCGTGGTTCGAGCCCATGGGACGACGAACTTATTGTCAACTAAAAAATTCCCCTTCTGTTAACATATATGAAAATATATTTCCGAGGTAGAGCGAATTGAAAGGTAAACAAAATTTTTACCCACAAACATGCAAAAATCACATACTGCTTATCTTACCATTCTTAATATGAAATTTATAAGGCATGGTAACTCGTCTCTTTTTCTCTATACATTTATACATATATACATGTATATGCGTATGTAATATATGTGTATGTGTGTATGTATGCAGATATTTTATATATATATATATATATATATATATATATATATATATATATATATATATATATATATACAAAATGAAATTTGGCAAGAAGCACATTTATGCCGTGGATCCCTTTAATACGATTTAATCAAGAACCTCCCACAGAAAGATACAATCCCAGCTATCTCCCGTCTTTCATTTGCATTTTCCATGGCACTCTCCAGAAGCATCCAGGTTGCACCCAGAGCTGTTTATGTAATGATAAGGCCTTTTTTACGGCGCACGAAAAGAAACGGAACAGTTCTCTAAGCGACCCAGTAGGAATCTAACCTCGCTCTTGGCATTACGGGAATCGTTTCTAAATCAAGATTTTTGGCCATTTTTTTTTAATTACTCCGCTTAAGTCCTGAACGAATTGGAGTCTACTTTAAAGTGTTTTCTCTTCCGAATAGCAATCTGCTTCATTCAAATTCTGTAGTCGGAAAATTAAATGTCTTTCTAGGTGATGTTTATCCTGCGGCTGGGTTTAAGTGTGTGCGCTAAGCGTTCATGTTTCGGTCTGTGTTTAGGAGAGAGAGAGAGAGAGAGAGAGAGAGAGAGAGAGAGAGAGAGAGAGAGAGAGAGAGAGAGAGAGCCTGCGAACTTATCACATGCAACAATTAAATTTGAGTCACTTGTGAAAAGGCTCAATAAATAAGTAACATATACAATTAATTGATATGAGAGAGAGAGAGAGAGAGAGAGAGAGAGAGAGAGAGAGAGAGAGAGAGAGAGAGAGAGAGAGCTAATCACATGAAACAATTAAATATGAGTCATTTCTGGAAAGCTCATGAAAAAAGTAACACAAATAGTTGATAAGTTTTGTCAACTTTCCACAGAATAACACGCAGCTAAAATCAACAGAACTACTAGTACTTTAATTACCAGGAAGAATTAATATTAAGGAACGGTAGACTGGGTAGTCGCAGATCCTCATAATATACCTTTCGTTACGTTCTTCGCCCACTTGCCTTCTCGCAGAAGATTACGCAACAAAAATAAAAAATAGCGGAGTGTTTGAAATCGCGCAGCGTGTCACGCACCCCCTCCTCACGAATGGAGGGGAGGACTGACGATAACGACCCTTTGACAGGGGCTAAGTTTTAAAGTTGCTGGAATCAAGTTAAAGTTTGAAGGGGGTTAAGTCCTAAGTTGGGCACAACGAGAGTGCATGAATATAGCGAGGTCAGCAGTGCCAATATTTCATTTCGAATACAGCGGATAATCTGGCATGAAAATTAATAATTTTATAAGATAAAACTCGAGGTGCCTTCAGAAATTATTTTATGAATTAATTTTTCTTTTTGCTTCTACATAAAATTTACAGTTTTGAGTAATGTCACATATATAGCTTTGAGTAAGTATAGTTTCATTATTCTCCTAGAATTTTATTTTTGCTTCTATATAAAATATATAGTTTTGATTGAGTTAAGTTTAATTTTTCCCATAGACTTTTAGTTTTTGCTTCAATATAAAATATATAGTTTTGAGTAAGTTATGTTTAATTTTTCTCCTAGAATTTTATTTTTTGCTTCTATATAAAATTTATGGTTTTGAGTGAAGTTTCATTACTCTCCATTTCTTTCTTTTTTTTTTTTTTTTAAGGAAACAGACTAGGCAAGGTTCAAAGTTCAAGAAAACAAACCATAAAAAGACTGAGATTTTTGAAATGCAAAAGACTGTAAAATTTACCACCTAGCATTCATGGTACCAATCGTCCACGTTCTGATTCAACCGCTCTCTTACTTGGAGCTTATTTTCCAGCCCGCCGGCCAAAGAATCTCAGTTCCGGTGACTAGGAATGCGGCTGATTTGGAACTGAAAGAATCATATTGAGTGTTCTGTCTACTTTTCTCGTTTTGGAATGGCAGGCATACCATACGCATGTACGCAGAGTATCAAAATAAATAAAATGAAGAACTCGCTGCTTGTTCAGTTTTTGGACAAACTTTTTGACAGTTTATAATCACACCGTGCCTGCAAAAGGCCTGAGCCTTGACACGAAAAGCAGAAATAACGAAACGGAAAAGGATTTGAATACATGTGATAAACGATATGAAAATAACGCTTTAAAACTCTCTCTCTCTCTCTCTCTCTCTCTCTCTCTCTCTCTCTCTCTCCCGCAACTATAGCCTACAACTGCACAAAAGATTTACAGCATATGCGAGAAGAAGAGAGGAAATTGGAGAAAAAGCGGAATAACGCAACCTGATTAGAAAGTTTTTACTGGTATGATCGCGAAGGGAAGGAAGCCTTCATTTCCATTATGGAACTAAACCTTTTCCCCGTCTTCTTTGCAGACGCGAAACATCTTTTCGTACCTGAGGAAAATGGAACGCTCGCCCTGTTTCCGAGTAAAAGGCGGAAAAAAAAAAAAAAAAAAAAAAAAAAAAACTGGCCCATTCTTCTCGTTAAGGATAATAACTTGGAATCTTTCGCGAGTTGATTGCCTAAGATCGAGAACGAATACACCTGAAAAGGAACCCTTTTTTTTTTTGGAATAGACTTTTTGCGTTAGGTCGTTTCTTTAGAGCAAGTTATGCTTTTGAAACGTAGAGAAAGCTTCGCAGTTTATTAAAACATTTGACCATTTTCGAAACGAAGAAGAAATGATACCTGCAAACTGATTTAGAAATTTAAAGAAT
This sequence comes from Macrobrachium rosenbergii, assembly GCF_040412425.1. Classification (NCBI taxonomy): domain Eukaryota; kingdom Metazoa; phylum Arthropoda; class Malacostraca; order Decapoda; family Palaemonidae; genus Macrobrachium; species Macrobrachium rosenbergii. Next base: position 31,535,649 of record NC_089768.1, read on the forward strand.
AGCACTGCTGTTCGGTTTAATAAAAGAAGTATACGAAAGTATAAAACATGATCATCTCTTACTTGCTGCTCCCAATTATCTATCTATAATGACTTGTTGAAGCGATTCTGTGATAATTACCTTCTATAATTCCTCCGAATGACCCAACTGCATACACGTGACTGGAATGTAATCCTGATTGGTGAAGGTGAAAGAACGTTTTAGCCGATACTCTCACAGTCTACTTACTGATCTGAATGGATTCGATAATATTGGGAACTCAGTCTTTAATCTCCTAAATCACGCTACATTTGAGTTACGTAATAGTTAATACTAATTACGTATATGCTGAATATCGAATGCATCCCTCTATCCATTAGAACGACAGAAATGTAAATTGTCCGGCTCTGCGTTTACAAAGAACGCTGCGATAATATTGTGTTCAATCGCCATACGAATCCTATTTTCATTACCGTATATACATATAATAGTCATTATAATATAAGTCTGATCCTATAGTATGACGTTCTTTTTTCAGGACAATTTCATTAAACTTACATAAACCATTCCTAAATGGCTTACAATGGTGGACAAAACCATATAAGACTGAGTGTGTAAGGTTGCATGTCCAGAATCTAAACTACCCTGGCATTATATATTCTCACATTTGTCATCATCCTGGCAAACCAGAACTGTGATATCCAAGACAGTAAATGATCGATCAGGCTTACATTAATCTGGAGTCGTTGCTAATGTTTTAAACACAGGGTTACCTTGCTCCGTTAAATATACACTCATGACATCACAATTCATGTCTCGCTTCGATAACCAAAATAAATATACCGACACTTAATAAAATAATTAACAAAAAAAACCTTTGACCATGAAGATACTTGTTCATATTAATATAACAATTAACAAGAACAAACATCTTCACGGTCGAAGTTTTTTTTTTTTTTTTTTTTTTTACCATTTTCTCAGAGAAATCCAAGCTTCTTAATTCCTGCTTCGACGCGTAACAACGACAATTATGCAGAAATTGAAAGAAAACTTGCTGTTTGCAATCTTTCTACATTTTCTAGTGAGCTTACTTCTATTGTGAACTCCACCTGACTCGCTCTAATTGGTGTAGGATCAGCGAGTCTACTGAAGTTAGATAATCGATATCAGCGCTCGTTATTGTCTTTTTTTCTTAAAACTGCATTTTTCTTTTAATTATAACAGTCACGACACGATCGCGTTAGATTCTAACGTCACATTTGGGCTACCTAGAGTTCAAAGTAACGCCACCAAAACTCAGAACTAATGCCAGTGACCTGCTGAAAATGATTTTTTGTTAAACTCTCTAGTTTTCAGTTTAATTTTACAAGATATCCGCTATATTACAGAGTTTGATATCTTCGTGTTCGCTGGAACAGAATAGACTAGAATATAGAATTTAGGACAAAGGCCAAGCGCTGGGCTCTATGAGGTCATTCAGCGCTGAAACGGAAATCGACTGCATAAAGGTTTGAAAGGTGTAACAGGAGGAAAACCTCGCCGTTGCACTATAAAACATTTGTTAGGAGAGGGTAGAACGTACGACGGAAGAAAGATAATATGAACGGAGGTACAGTAAAAGGAATGAAAGGGGCTGTATCTAAGGGCAGAAGGGTCGCTGCAAAGAACCTCAAGTAATGCCTACAGTGCACCGCATGATTAATGTTTGCTGGGAAAACTGAAAAACGGGACTGTACCTCGAATCAGCACAAAGTTAAGTATACCTTAGTTTAAGCAGACCACTGAGCTGATTAACAGCTCTCCTAGGGCTGGCCCGAAGGATTAGACTCATTTTACGTGGCCAAGAACCAATTGGTTTCCTAGCAACGGGACCTACAGCTTACTGTGGAATCCGAACCACATTATACCGAGAAATTTCTATCACCAGAAATAAATTCTTCTAATTCTTCACTGGCCTTGAATCAGCACAGCCTCTGAACTACCTTGACACGTACTCTGCTGTTCCTTGGATTGTTACTTATTCTACAAGATGTGAAATAATGGCATTTCCTTGTTACTCCTGAATGAAACTGTTTTATTCTATCTTTTAAGGATTTATCACAGACTGTGTCTATGAGATGAGACATCTGCATTTGGCTATGGAAAACAGTTAAAGTTTGGTGTGAAGATAGGATAGTTTCCTGCTTATTCGTACACGTTTGACAATATTTATTTCTTAATCATAAGAAATGTTCAAGGCATCTGTGTGTATGATTAATCTATAAGTATAATTAATATCTGTCAGTTCAACTAGAATAAAAATGGGAACGTCTTATAATTCATACTGAAACTAGTTACTTGCAAAAAGTCGACGTATACGGTAAAATTCCAATTTAATTACGTCATAACATTCATCGTTACTACATTATAGTGGCAAATATACACGTACAAAACAGGAACTGATATGGAATATATCAAACACATACGCAACATACGTAAACAAGCGACTGGAAAACAAAATATTCCAGACAGCAAACACAGACAGTTGCAAAATACCAAATAAAATTGCCTCCCACGCTGAACATTTTGCAGTCTTCCGACTTCTGGACTTTCGAACTTTTATTTTTACAGGGCCATGAAACAAAAAGCAATAAGGGTAATGGATCCCGCTGGATATTTGACAAACAAGAACACCGGGCGTATTTTTATGTCCAACTTTGTTTCGCCAACTGAAACATTTCTGCCGCGACTTCCAATGCTCCCCGCTGCTCTTCTACTCCCGAGAACACTTCCGATGCAATGCCATTATCAGCTCCAGCCAGGATTACAGAGCTCAGAGAGAGAGAGAGAGAGAGAGAGAGAGAGAGAGAGAGAGAGAGAGAGAGAGAGAGGAGGGGGGGATTACAGATACAATTCGAGCTCTTCATTCATCTCAAGTTCTTTTCGTTTCATTTTACGCAGCTGAGGACCTCAGAGTATCCGCAATAAATACCTTTAATATAAAAAGGAAAACAAACATTTTAAATGACTCGACTTGTCATTAACAGACAAATGCGACAAAGTCGGAATGGTAATCCTATAGAATAATTCTCACAATATCGGAATGTGATTGTTTATTTATCCAAATGTACCTATCTATCTTTTGACTTACGAGAGATTAAGAATATGCTGATAAGACCTGGAGCGAAAATTAAATACATTTCAAAAACAAAAAAAAAAAAAAATTAGGGCAAGGTTACATAGACTTCTAGTCTCTAAAGAACAAAAGCTATCGTTAATGATTAAAATTTTCTCTCTCTCTCTCTCTCTCTCTCTCTCTCTCTCTCTCTCTCTCTCTCTCTCTCTCTCTCTCTCTCTCTCACACAAGGTATAAAAATATTCAAAATCTCTAACGTATCAGAACGATTAAAAAATAAAAGGAAGAAAATAACCATCAAAACTCTTTCGGATATTCAAACTTCAAGGAAAAATTCTACATCAATTTTCTTTATTTGGTTCGCATCTCCGCAGGCGGCACTTTGACAAGAAAATATTTATTTCTGATAAATGTCAAACACATCTCTAGCAAAAAAAAATAAAAAAATAAAATAAAAAATATATATGAAACTGATTTGATGTTATATGAAACAGGGACAAGAAAAATATTTTCTTTTCCGCGCGCGTCTCTGCGTATGCGTGTTTATTTATTTATTTTATTTTATTTTTATTTTTTATTTATTTATTTTTTTTGCTGTCGTTGTGACTGCTGTCATTACCGTACACTTGCATTCACTTCCTGAAAAAGTAGCCCACAGAAAAAGGAGGGTTTTGCATATGGTCCAAAGTACGGCCATGGATACAGCCGTACGTCAAAATTGAAAAATGGAAAAAATGAATGAGAGAGGGTGGCATTCCCCACGGAGCCGAAACAAGTCGCGCGCGAAAGCGTTTCACGTCAGATCAATTTCCAATGGAGGCCGCCGGAATGAAGAGGCCCCTTCACGTCCAATCACCTGGTTCTGACTGAATACCTCGCAATGAGAGAAAAAAAAAAATCATCGTTCGCTTTGACCAACATTTCATGTTCACCATCAGCGATCTATTCGATCCGTAATGATGGCTGAACTTGGCTGCTTTACCCTGGCGATTTGCAAAAAAAAAAAAAAAAAAAAAAAATTGTAAGTTAAACTAGACAGCAATTTTAAAACACATTCATACTCCATCAACTGAATTATGTACGATGGAAGAGGGTGATTGAGTTAATAGTTTTGGTTATAAACACTTAGGTGGGAAGTTTTAAAATTCAAGGAAAAATCCGGCATATATGAACCTAGCATTAAAATTGTATGTGGATTACTGAACGATGTGATTAATTAAGTTTACCGACCTAAGGAACTGAATTCAAATACGAAATTTAAGGCGTGTATTTAACAAAAAAAGCAATGACCGAAATATACAAAATACTTAAATTCTAAACAAAAAGATGAAAATCTCGTGCGAAAGTTCGTTCGAACAAAACCCGATAATAAGACAGAGTAGGATGTCCCTTCGACTTGCCAGGCAAGAGTACCAAATCCTCTCCGATTACATTCCGGCTGGGAAATTACGAAAAATTGGCCCCCTTCAAAAGAGCGGTTTCCGGTTCCATGTCTTCCGTGCCACAAGTCGGAATTTCGGCCCTACGAAACTTTCCCGTTTCGAAATTTACGGAACTGTCTTGATGATCTCATTTCCTTTCACCAACAGCCTGTTTGCTAAAGTCTTCTTTCTCGTCGACTTATATGTTTTGCAAATGTCAAATGAAAAAAAAAATATTCCCAGAAATATTTGCCTGAGAGACTGCAATAGTGAGTGAGAGCTATTTCTTGCTAAGAAACTCCACTGAAAGAAATTGAGACTGGTTTTTGAAAGGGATGTACGACGAGAAATGATGAAAGCTTTTGATATATATATATATATATATATATATATATATATATATATATATATATATATATATATGTATGTATATATATATACATGCATACATACACATATGTATACATATATGTATAATACATATATATATTTATATATATATATATATATATATATATATATATATATATATGTATGTATATATATGTATATGTATGTATGTATATATATATATATATATATATATATATATATATATATATATATATATATATATATATATATATATATATATATATATATATATATATATATATATATATATATATATATATATATATATATATATATATATATATATATTAAAAGCTCTCATCATTTCTCGTTCATCCCTTTCAAAAACACACTCAACTTTTTTAGCAAGAAATAGCTCTCACTATTGCAGTCTCTCAGGCAAATATTTCTGGCAAAATTTTTTTTTACATATCCAAAATATATAAGGAATGTGGATAATGGATAATGAAATTTGGCTGTTCCCGTGTACTTTTTTTTTTTTGTGAAAGTAACGGTGAGAACAATAATGATGATAATAGAAATTTGTTTATTAATATTATTATTATTATTATTATTATTATTATTATTATTATTATTATTATTATTATTATTATTATTAGTGTAAAACTCCGTCAAAATTACTATACTGAACATATATATATATATATATAAGGATTCAGGCGAAGATATATGAAGGCATACAGCGGGGTCCACAAAACACATCAAAAAGGCCATAATTTATTTATGAGACGTTTCGCACATGTACTATGTGCATCTTCAATCTGCAAATATAACAAATTTCGTTAAAATTTACAAAAACTATTTTAAAAGATAAAGTTAAAAGGAAAAAATTATTTACAAAAATTAAAATTAATAAAACTTGAAAGGTATACAGTAAAAAGAAACCAGTGCTGAACAAACCATTCAAAGGAGGAGGAGAAGAACGAATGACCAAGACCTGACCCCACCCTACGACTTCAGTTATGTTAGATAAAGAGGAGAAGCGGAAACGTTAGAGTTCAAAGACGGAACAAGCCGTTTGATGTATAAGGACTCAAGGGTGGTTAGGTAATCACTATGGCTTGTTCCACCAATAATAGAGAAATGTTTTTTATTTATTTCGATTTTACATATGGAGGCATGGTTCTTTATATTAGAAAATTCTGGTTTACTCAGTTTCTGACCCGTTCTAAAACTGTATCCCACATGGCTACAATATCTCACCTGCAGTAACCTACGGCAAGATCCAACATAGATACCGGGACATCCCGGGCACTTGAATTTATAAATAACGTTAGATCTCATGAAGGTCTGCAGTTTGTCCTTGTAACCAAAGAATACACCGATCTTGGAGTGGATTGATTGGGATCAATTGTATCTTAAGGCAGCCAAATTCCTGTTCAATTATTTGTTTAAGTTTGGCTGAAAACTTGTTGTCAAAAATAAACGGAATTGTTGCATATATATTTTCTTTAAGACATTATAAGAGGGTGACGGATTAGAGAAGTGTTGTGACAGTAGTCTGTTAATGACTTTAAAACCAAATTTTCAGGATAGGAGTTCTGTAAGAAAAATTTGACTAAAAATAAAATCTCAATATGAAAAAGAGACCAACTCGAAGAATAACGAAGAGCCCTATAAACTAAAGTGTATATGGAATTTAGCTTAAAGTTCTTAAAACATGAACTATAGAAGTTGTTAGCAAGTCCAGTGTATGTTTTTTTCCTATACACAGATGTAGTGAATTCACCATTGTCTCTGCTGACATTGATATCTAAAAAAGGTAAAGAGTTGTTGCTTTCTTTTTCCATGGTAAAGTTTATATTTTGATGTTGCTTATTAATATGTTCCAGAAACATCTCTCTATGCCAAGGTTCCTTGAACAACGCAAAAGTGTCATCAACATATCTTCTATAATAGACAGGTTTACACACATCCGGACAGTTAGTTAAAAAGGTTTCTTCTAAAAAAGCCATAAAAATATTAGCAAACACAGGTCCCAATGGGGCCCATGGCAACTCCATCGACCTGCGAAAAGAGCTGACCATTAAAAACAAACATTGAGTCTTGCACAGCAAGCTCAAGAAAAGTCTTAAAAAGTTGTCTGTTAAAACCATGAAAAACTACACGATCGTCATGAAAAATCTTGTCTAAAATAATGTTGATGGTTTCATTCAGAGGCACATTTGTAAAAAGAGATTCTACATCGAAGCTTGTCATGTGTAGATCACCATCGTGTAGGACTATTTGTTTCTGGAACTCATAACCATTTTTTAGTGAAAATTGGTTGTAAGCGAACTCATTCAGTAACGAAACAAGGTATTTTGATATGGTATAAGAAGGGCTGTTATAGGCTGCCATGATAGGTCTGATAGGAACTCCTTCCTTATGTATCTTAGGGAGGCCATAGAGAATGCTAAAAGAAGAACCTGTCACAAATAGTTTCTGATAAGTAACCTCATCTAAAATACCCTCATTTTTTAATTTTCTCAAAAACCTGTTAATTTTATCTTCTCTTTTATAAATGTCCAAGAAGTTTGGTTCTCCATGTAATTGAAATTTGGTGTTGTCTGCAAGAATGTTATTAACTTTATCTATATATTCTTGTTTATTAAGAAGCACAACACCTTTTCCTTTATCTGGTTTACAAATGACCAAACTATCCCGTTTACCTAGTTTCTGTAAGATATTCAAATCCTCTTTCCTGAAGAACGGGGTCCAAGACACTTTTAATTTGGTATAAGTCTTATGTAAGAGAAAAGATAGCTTATGTTGTAAACCACTTAAGTCATTGACCAAATTTAAACCCTTGAGTCTCTGAAAAAGCATTTCAAAAGGGAAAAAGAAGTCTGTAGGATGGTAAACAAAAGTCCAAGCCAAACGATAACAAGAACTCTCTTTTGGAGAGAACATAGTTAGAAAAATAAAAAATACAGTAATTTCTATGGTTAAAATTAGGAGTAACAACACCTAGGGCTTTTAGTTTCTTTTGATGACGTAATTGTACAGAGGAGACGTAATCATTTATAAAATCATAAAAAGTTTCTGATACAAAAACGGTCAATAATTGATAAATATTGAAATAGTTGATCTCGTAGCTGGCAGACAGTCGTATGAGTACTCTCAATAAGCTTTTGCTTGGTCTCAATCTCCTTCTTAAGTAGCTCGTCCAGGGCGTTTTGTAGAATTCAGTGCGATATAACGAGGTCTTGTAGAGCTTGAATCTGACGAACTTCGGGTGTACTCCATTTAGAAGACAGTATTGTAAGAAATCCAAGTCACATTTGGCTTTTTCTTCCTTTAAGGTCAATTTCTCCAACTTCCTCGAGGTGGTCAGGGTCACTGGTGGATATCGGTGTCGAAGGAGCTGTGAAAGTGTTGAATACGGCGAAGTCTCAGCCTGAACGCAAAGAGAAAGACGAAAAGAAGCCGATGCAACATCACGGACGTATTCAAGGATTCCAGGCGAAGATATATGAAGGCATACAGCGGGGTCCACAAAACACATCAAAAAAGGCCATAATTTATTTATGAGACGTTTCGCACATGTACTATGTGCATCTTCAATCTGCAAATATAACAAATTTCGTTAAAATTTACAAAAAACTATTTTAAAAGATAAAGTTAAAAGGAAAAAATTATTTACAAAAATTAAAATTAATAAAACTTGAAAGGTATACAGTAAAAAGAAACCAGTGCTGAACAAACCATTCAAAGGAGGAGGAGAAGAACGAATGACCAAGACCTGACCCCACCCTACGACTTCAGTTATGCTAGATAAAGAGGAGAAGCGGAAACGTTAGAGTTCAAAGACGGAACAAGCCGTTTGATGTATAAGGACTCAAGGGTGGTTAGGTAATCACTATGGCTTGTTCCACCAATAATAGAGAAATGTTTTTATTTATTTCGATTTTACATATGGAGGCATGGTTCTTTATATTAGAAAATTCTGGTTTACTCAGTTTCTGACCCGTTCTAAAACTGTATCCCACATGGCTACAATATCTCACCTGCAGTAACCTACGGCAAGATCCAACATAGATACCGGGACATCCCGGGCACTTGAATTTATAAATAACGTTAGATCTCATGAAGGTCTGCAGTTTGTCCTTGTAACCAAAGAATACACCGATCTTGAGTGGATTGATTGGGATCAATTGTATCTTAAGGCAGCCAAATTCTGTTCAATTATTTGTTTAAGCTTGGCTGAAAACTTGTTGTCAAAAATAAACGGAATTGTTGCATATATATTTTTCTTTAAGACATTATAAGAGGGTGACGGATTAGAGAAGTGTTGTGACAGTAGTCTGTTAATGACTTTAAAAACCAAATTTTCAGGATAGGAGTTCTGTAAGAAAAATTTGACTAAAAATAAAATCTCAATATGAAAAAGAGACCAACTCGAAGAATAACGAAGAGCCCTATAAACTAAAGTGTATATGGAATTTAGCTTAAAGTTCTTAAAACATGAACTATAGAAGTTGTTAGCAAGTCCAGTGTATGTTTTTTTCCTATACACAGATGTAGTGAATTCACCATTGTCTCTGCTGACATTGATATCTAAAAAAGGTAAAGAGTTGTTGCTTTCTTTTTCCATGGTAAAGTTTATATTTTGATGTTGCTTATTAATATGTTCCAGAAACATCTCTCTATGCCAAGGTTCCTTGAACAACGCAAAAGTGTCATCAACATATCTTCTATAATAGACAGGTTTACACACATCCGGACAGTTAGTTAAAAAGCTACGAGATCAACTATTTCAATATTTATCAATTATTGACCGTTTTTTGTATCAGAAACTTTTTTATGATTTTATAAATGATTACGTCTCCTCTGTACAGTTACGTCATCAAAAGAAACTAAAAGCCCTAGGTGTTGTTACTCCTAATTTTAATAATAGAAATTACTGTATTTTTAATTTTTCTAACTATGTTCTCTCCAAAAGAGAGGAGTTCTTGTTATCGTTTGGCTTGGACTTTTGTTTACCATCCTACAGACCTAAGTATGCAGACTTCTTTTTTCCCTTCGAAATGCTTTTTCAGAGACTCAAGGGTTTAAATTTGGTCAATGACTTAAGTGGTTTACAACATAAGCTATCTTTTCTCTTACATAAGACTTATACCAAATTAAAAGTGTCTTGGACCCCGTTCTTCAGGAAAGAGGATTTGAATATCTTACAGAAACTAGGTAAACGGGATAGTTTGGTCATTTGTAAACCAGATAAAGGAAAAGGTGTTGTGCTTCTTAATAAACAAGAATATATAGATAAAGTTAATAACATTCTTGCAGACAACACCAAATTTCAATTACATGGAGAACCAAACTTCTTGGACATTTATAAAAGAGAAGATAAAATTAACAGGTTTTTGAAAAATTAAAAAATGAGGGTATTTTAGATGAGGTTACTTATCAGAAACTATTTGTGACAGGTTCTTCTTTTAGCATTCTCTATGGCCTCCCTAAGATACATAAGGAAGGAGTTCCTATCAGACCTATCATGGCAGCCTATAACAGCCCTTCTTATACCATATCAAAATACCTTGTTTCATTACTGAATGAGTTCAAACACAACCAATTTTCACTAAAAATGGTTATGAGTTCCAGAAACAAATAGTCCTACACGATGGTGATCTACACATGACAAGCTTCGATGTAGAATCTCTTTTACAAATGTGCCTCTGAATGAAACCATCAACATTATTTTAGACAAGATTTTTCATGACGATCGTGTAGTTTTTCATGGTTTTAACAGACAACTTTTTAAGACTTTTCTTGAGCTTGCTGTGCAAGACTCAATGTTTGTTTTTAATGGTCAGCTCTTTTCGCAGGTCGATGGAGTTGCCATGGGCTCCCCATTGGGACCTGTGTTTGCTAATATTTTTATGGCTTTTTTAGAAGAAACCTTTTTAACTAACTGTCCGGATGTGTGTAAACCTGTCTATTATAGAAGATATGTTGATGACACTTTTGCGTTGTTCAAGGAACCTTGGCATAGAGAGATGTTTCTGGAACATATTAATAAGCAACATCAAAATATAAACTTTACCATGGAAAAAGAAAGCAACAACTCTTTACCTTTTTTAGATATCAATGTCAGCAGAGACAATGGTGAATTCACTACATCTGTGTATAGGAAAAAACATACACTGGACTTGCTAACAACTTCTATAGTTCATGTTTTAAGAACTTTAAGCTAAATTCCATATACACTTTAGTTTATAGGGCTCTTCGTTATTCTTCGAGTTGGTCTCTTTTTTCATATTGAGATTTTATTTTTAGTCAAATTTTTCTTACAGAACTCCTATCCTGAAAATTTGGTTTTTAAAGTCATTAACAGACTACTGTCACAACACTTCTCTAATCCGTCACCCTCTTATAATGTCTTAAAGAAAAATATATATGCAACAATTCCGTTTATTTTTGACAACAAGTTTTCAGCCAAACTTAAACAAATAATTGAACAGGAATTTGGCTGCCTTAAGATACAATTGATCCCAATCAATCCACTCAAGATCGGTGTATTCTTTGGTTACAAGGACAAACTGCAGACCTTCATGAGATCTAACGTTATTTATAAATTCAAGTGCCCGGGATGTCCCGGTATCTATGTTGGATCTTGCCGTAGGTTACTGCAGGTGAGATATTGTAGCCATGTGGGATACAGTTTTAGAACGGGTCAGAAACTGAGTAAACCAGAATTTTCTAATATAAAGAACCATGCCTCCATATGTAAAATCGAAATAAATAAAAACATTTCTCTATTATTGGTGGAACAAGCCATAGTGATTACCTAACCACCCTTGAGTCCTTATACATCAAACGGCTTGTTCCGTCTTTGAACTCTAACGTTTCCGCTTCTCCTCTTTATCTAGCATAACTGAAGTCGTAGGGTGGGGTCAGGTCTTGGTCATTCGTTCTTCTCCTCCTCCTTTGAATGGTTTGTTCAGCACTGGTTTCTTTTTACTGTATACCTTTCAAGTTTTATTAATTTTAATTTTTGTAAATAATTTTTTCCTTTTAACTTTATCTTTTAAAATAGTTTTTGTAAATTTTAACGAAATTTGTTATATTTGCAGATTGAAGATGCACATAGTACATGTGCAGAAACGTCTCATAAATAAATTATGGCCTTTTTGATGTGTTTTGTGGACCCTGCTGTATGCCTTTATATATATATATATATATATATATATATATATATATATATATATATATATATATATATATATATATATATTATTGTGTATATATATATATATATATATATATATATATATATATATATATATATATATATATATATATATATATATATATATATATATATATATATATATATATACAGTAATTTTGACAGAATTGTACATTATAATAATAATAATAATAATAAAATTTTTATTAACATCATTATTATTCTCACCGTTACTTGCACAAAAAAAAAAAAAAAATACGCCCAAACAGCCAAATTTCATTATCCATTAGCCACATTCCTTTCCATTAATATAAAAATTAATATCAAGTTCGGACTGGCTTAGTCAATACGAAAGTCGGAATTGCATCAGTAGCAATAAAGGCTTCCCTGAGAGATCGAACTATATGACCTAAATGAAGTCAGGTCATATCAATTTCCATCAAGTCAGGAATCCTAAATTTTCGTCAAACGAACTAAATTGGGTTTCTGATGCAATAATTGCCTGGGTCTCGCGTATGGATCTCAATATCCTCGATACCAGTCATATATTAGTCCTTATGTTGGGCGGATATGAGGTGGCCGGAAATAAAGTCCCAGGAAAAAAAGGACAGGGAAAAAAGTCACAATTCTGGCTAGGGGAAAAAAGTCACATTAATTTATGGTGGCCGGTAATAAAGTCACGGGGAAAAATTCACAATATTTCTTGGGGGTCATTATCTTTATGATATTTAGTTTTTTGTTTGTTTTTACGGTAATCCCCAACGGGCTTGTACTAAACACGCCGCAAAGGTGGATACATACCGGGTTAAAACCCTTGGGGGTCACTATCCAGGAAAAATTAATGTGACTTTTTTCCCGTAACTTTTTTTCCTGTGACTTTTTTTTTTTTACCTGGATTCGGATATCTAAAAGTGTTTCTCAGGAACAACCTAAATAGTCTAAGAACATCTTTAGGAAGATTTCAGGTTCATTACTTTGAGGTTATGAATCGGTAAACTCTCAAACATCTGACACTGATATTCATCTGTCTTTTTCTTCTCTTAGAATTTTTAAAATCTTAAATGCATTGCTTGTAAGACGGGCAAACGGAAATACCTTCAGGCACTTTTCACTACTCTCAGCCACGAGTACACAGTCCTGATCTGTTCTCGAGTGAAAACAAAATGACTAAATTTAGAAAATTAAAAGATCGTCCGTTATTCCAGAACCAGAATTCCCCGTGAATCTGGTTATACAAATGCCTGAAATTCGGAACACATTTACAGAGCTGTTGTTAAGAAATAAGTAATACAAGATACCGATTTCAACCATGTATTTGCTATTAATGTGCTGCTTCTGCAACATTTTGAAACAATTACTACCCGTCTTTTACATTCACCAGTTTAATCAAAAGTGACATTCAAGTGTTTATAAAATTCCCTCGGACAATGACAGAAAGATGACTTCAAAAACATCTACGGTTTCAGGTTAAATAAACTCCAGTCCATGAATCACACTTTTGATGGCTGAGAATAATCTTTCATAATTACATCATAAACATATCAGACTGAAATTAAATTAAATTAAATTGTTTCGATGGTTAAGAGTAATTTGATACAATTATATCACAAACAATTGTTGAATCCAGTTACGTAATTTTCTCTTAATTATGAAAAGGATTATTTTCCAAAGTTTCTGTTGACAGAGTCGTACGTAATGTTTTCCTTTAAAGCAAAACAATCTATTCTCTGCAGTGCTTTGGAATAAGCCAACACAAACACACACAAACTATAACTATATATATATATATATATATATATATATATATATATATATATATATATATATATATATATATATATATATTAATACATACATATGTACATACACACGCACACACACATATATATAGTTTTTATACTATTGGTCTTCACGGTCTCATGCCTGAGGCCACTTCTCTTTGAGTTTTTGTGATCTGTGACGAAAATAGACTTGGCTTGGAGGCTTGAGAAGAGGACTGAGCGTGCGACATGAACGGGAATGTAAGTAAAATGGTTACCGTGAAGCTCTTGAATTTTTATAGGACGTGTGAAAGAAAATCACTGTTTTGTAGGCGTTGCTCTTTTTTTATCCTCTCGAACTTCGTATGTAGATGGTAGATTTTATGATATATATATGTATATGTATATATATATATATATATATATATATATATATATATATATATATATATATATATATATATGTGTGTGTGTGTACATATTTGTGTGTGAGTATGTATGTGTGTATATATATATGTGTGTGTGTGTGTGTGTGTGTGTGTGTGTGTGTGTGTGTGTACACATATATATCACAAAATCTACTATCTGCATTCGAAATTCGAGAAGATAAAAAGACCAACTCCTGCATAACAGTGATTTTCTTTCACACGTCCTATAAAAATTCAAGAGCCTCACAGTAACCATTTTACTTACACTGCCATTCATATCGCACGCTCAGTCCTATTCTCAAGCCTCCAAGCCAAGTCTATTTTCGTCACAGATAACAAAAACTCAAAGAGTAGTGGCCTCAGGCGAAGGACGATAAAGTTCAGGAGCATAAAAACTGTATCCGATCAAAACTGCCTCACAAATTCATGCCAGACGTAACTATACCGCCACTTTTTTTTTTAAATTACCTCAGAAAAAAATACGTTTTTCTACCCAAACAAACCCCATTCCTAACCCTCCCTCCCCCCTTCCCCCATTCCCCCCCTCCTTTCCCTTATCTTTCCTGCAAACCTTTCCTAAAGGAGGAGAAAGGCGCTATCGGAGCCTCACATTTCTTGACGAGAACGTCGCTATCGTGTGATGTGGCGGACTGTATTTCCGTGTGAATGGGCCTTAAACGTTATTAAAGACAGAGAGAGAGAGAGAGAGAGAGAGAGAGAGAGAGAGAGAGTACCTCCCTGAACTTAACGAAATCCCCTGGGGCTTTAAACGAGATATTTCTGAGAGAGAGAGAGAGAGAGAGAGAGAGAGAGAGAGAGAGAGAGAGAGAGAGAGAGAGAGAGAGAGAGTACCTCCCTGAACTTAACGAAATTCCCTGGGGCTTTAAACGAGGTGTTTCAGAGAGAGAGAGAGAGAGAGAGAGAGAGAGAGAGAGTACCTCTCTGAACTTAACGAAATCCCCTGGTGCTTTAAATGTGTTTGAGAGAGAGAGAGAGAGAGAGAGAGAGAGAGAGAGAGAGAGAGAGAGAGAGAGAGAGAGAGAGAGAGAGAAACCCGGTGAATTCTTACGAAACCCCCCAGGGGCTGCAAACGAGGTGTTTCTCAAAATCTAGAATCACGCAGTTTTATCATAAAGAATAGACAACTGGGTTTGATATCGTAAGTCTCCCCATATGGAAAAGAGACCTTAATCCCGCCCTTACCGTCATGTTTGATTATGCTAAATTATTACTCAAATGCCTGCAGTAACAAAACAAATCCATCACACATTTTACAAAAATAAAGTAGCAAAGTGAATTGATTTTCATTTGAAACTTTTTTTATCAGATGTGTCACGCTATTTAAAATTATTTGTCAGAATGTCCTCTATGAATAAACAATTTAAATAATACGACAAAAGAATTTGTAAGATAATAATTTATTTACATTCCAAGCATAAATTCATTTAACGAGTATTTTTGCACAACAGCTTGACATTTTTAGGTAAATTTATATTCACTGGATAAACAAATAAACTTCATACATCAAAAATGTTCTAACCTTCCTCTAGTTAAATACTGACAGGCGTTCGCGATTTTTTGTTCCTTCCAAAACTTCACCCTGGAAAATCACGAATAATCAAAATTTACGAAAACATCATTCACATTCCCTGGAAAAGTTTTTCTCCTTCCAGAATTTCCCTCGAAAACTCGAAAAATCAAAATTCACGAAAACTTTACAAAAAAAAAAAGACAAAAATCTCTACAAAAAACTAAAAAGAGAAAAATCTCTACAAAAAACTAAAAAGAGACAAAAATCTCCACAAAAAAACTAAAAAAAAAAAAAAGGACAAAAATCTCTACAAAAAACAGTATCTTGGTTCGGGAATCTTGCTTATCTAAGGTGGTGTACTAGTCACTTGGTACCTGTATCAGTGTGTAAATATTTCCCTTTTCGCTTCAAACGAAAGGAGCAGGTGAGGGTGTGACACGGTACAGGTGTGGGTGACTGTTTGTGTTACCAACCGCACTCTCTCTCTCTCTCTCTCTCTCTCTCTCTCTCTCTCTCTCTCTCTCTCTCTCTCTCTCTCTCTCTCTCTCACACACACACACACACACAGAGAGAGAGAGAGAGAGAGAGAGAGAGAGAGAGAGAGAGAGAGAGAGAGAAATAAAATTCACTGTAACCCCAAAATTGCCAACGAAAGTAAAATTTGCTGCCATTAAGAGAGAGAGAGAGAGAGAGAGAGAGAGGGGCGGGGGATAAAAATTCACTATAACCCGAAATTGCTTACGAAAGTAAAAACTTGCTGCGATTAAAAGAGAGAGAGAGAGAGAGGATAAAATTCACCATAACCCGAAAATTGCTAACGAAAGAAAAAACTTGCTGCCACTAAGAGAGAGAGAGAGAGAGAGAGAGAGAGAGAGAGAGAGAGAGAGAGAGAGAGAGAGAGAGAGAGAGAGAAAAAAATTCACTTAAACCAAAAATTACTGACGAACTTTAAAACCTGGTGCCATTAATCGAAAATTTAAACTCACGATACAACTTAGAGATAAACCCCAAGAATAACCAAGAAATAATCTGCTAAGATCAAAGCCACGTAAACTTCTCACAGACGTCAAAAGCAGTTTACAAAAGAGATAAGAACTTACCGTGACTTTTCTGGATAACCTTCCAGAGGTTTCCAGGTGTAGGCGAGCTCTTGCTACACGGAGACCTGGAAAGCAGAAGATGAGATCAGATCAGAAATCAATCTAGACGAAAAAGAAATACAGGGGAAACCTTTACGACTTGATGAAAGATACAGAGGGTGAATGCTGCGTAACCTTTGCCCTTTATTCAGGCAGGACGAAGATTTGGTTCAGTTTATGAAGAGAATAAAACGGACGACAAAGAGATGATTCAGTTGGAGAAGAGAGTAAAAGGGAGAAGGGCAAAGATATGATTCAGTTTGAGGGGAGAATAAAAAGAAGGACAAAAATATGATTCAGTTTTTGAAGAGAAAAATAGAAGGAAAAAAGACATGATTCAGTTTTTGAAGAGAATAAACAGAAGAAGGACAAAGAGATGATTCAGTTTTTGAAGAGAATAAAAAGGACAAAGATACGATTCAGTTTTTGAAGAGAATAAAAAGAAGGACAAAGATATGATTCAGTTTGTGAAGAGAATAAAAAGAAGGACAAAGATATGATTCAGTTTTTGAAGAGAATAAAAAGAAGGACAAAGATATGATTCAGTTTGTGAAGAGAATAAAAAGAAGGACAAAGATATGATTCAGTTTTTGAAGAGAATAAAAAGAAGGACAAAGATACGATTCAGTTTTTGAAGAGAATAAAAAGAAGGACAAAGATACGATTCACTTTTTGAAGAGAATAAAAAGAAGGACAAAGATATGATTCAGTTTTTGAAGAGAATAAAAAGAAGGACAAAGATAAGATTCAGTTTTTGAAGAGAATAAACATAAGAAGGACAAAGATATGATTCAGTTTGTGAAGAGAATAAAAAGAAGGACAAAGATATGATTCTGTTTTTGAAGAGAAAAAAAGAAGGACAAAGATATGATTCAGTTTTTAAAGAGAATAAAAAGAAGGACACAGATATGATTCTGTTTTTGAAGAGAAAAAAAGAAGGACAAAGATATGATTCAGTTTGTGAAGAGAATAAAAAGAAGGACAAAGATATGATTCTGTTTTTGAAGAGAAAAAAAGAAGGACAAAGATATGATTCTGTTTTTGAAGAGAAAAAAAGAAGGACAAAGATATGATTCAGTTTTTAAAGAGAATAAAAAGAAGGACAAAGATATGATTCTGTTTTTGAAGAGAAAAAAAGAAGGACAAAGATATGATTCAGTTTGTGAAAAGAATAAAAAGGACAAAGATATGATTCAGTTTGTGAAGAGAATAAAAAGAAGGACAAAGATATGATTCTGTTTTTGAAGAGAAAAAAAGAAGGACAAAGATATGATTCAGTTTGTGAAGAGAATAAAAAGAAGGACAAAGATATGATTCAGTTTGTGAAGAGAATAAAAAGAAGGACAAAGATATGATTCAGTTTGTGAAGAGAATAAAAAGGACAAAGATATGATTCAGTTTGTGAAGAGAATAAAAAGAAGGACAAAGATATGATTCTGTTTTGAAGAGAAAAAAGAAGGACAAAGATATGATTCAGTTTGTGAAGAGAATAAAAGAAGGACAAAGATATGATTCTGTTTTTGAAGAGAAAAAAAGAAGGACAAAGGTATGATTCAGTTTGTGAAGAGAATAAAAGAAGGACAAAGATATGATTCAGTTTGTGAAGAGAATAAAAAAGAAGGACAAAGATATGATTCTGTTTTTGAAGAGAAAAAAAGAAGGACAAAGATATGATTCAGTGATTGAGGAGAATAAAAAGAAGGACAAAGATATGATTCAGTTTTTGAAGAGAATAAAAAGGACAAAGATATGATTCAATTTGTGAAGAGAATAAAAAGAAGGACAAAGATATGATTCAGTTTTTGAAGAGAAAAAAAGAAGGACAAAGATATGATTCAGTTTTTGAAGAGAATAAAAAGGAGAAGGACGAAGATATGATTCGGCTTTTGAAGAGAACATAAAATGAATTCGTGATCATGAAACGACGTCATTTTCATTCTCTCTGCAAGGCGTCCAGACTGAAAATGGGAATTGGAACTGAAATGTAAAATTTTAGCCAAAGGCCAAGAGCTGGAACCTATGAGGTCATTCAGCGCTGAAAGGGAAATTGAGAATACAGAGGTTTTAAAGATATACAAGCGCTCGCAGGAACGCTCGTATATGTTTATATGCCACGGGACCATTGTGATATTGGATAAGGAGGTTTTAAAAGTTTATTAGGAGGAAAAGTCTTCGCTGTTGCTCTGTGAAAAACTGTCAGGAGAGGGTGGAAAACAAGAAGGAAGATAATATGCACGGAGGTACAGTAAAAGGAAAGAAAGGGGTTGCAGCTACGGGCAGAAGAACCACCGCAAAGAACCTCAAGAAATGTCTACAGTGCACCGCGAGAGGTGCACCGACGAAACTCCCCCCACCGCCCGGCTTCTGTCACGGCCTCACGGGGAACTGGAAACGGGGATCTGTAACCCTGACGTAAGCCTCTCGAGCGAAAAAATAAAGGCGTAAATAGAAAATAAAAAGACAACAGCAACAGAAGAGAGAGAAAAAGAGAGGAAGAAATGAAATTTCGAGCGTCATAAATTGTCGGCACTTGTTGCACACGCAGGATTTCTGTTTCCATATATAGCCACTTCCGCTCAAACTATTGCTTCCAGCTCAAAGGTCAAGAGGTCAATCCTTAATGTCAGAGGTTACGGCATCGCTCTTTCCCTTCACGATGAAATGGACACTTGCAGGATGAAACACTTGCAGAGAAAACCAGACCAAAGAAATAATGGACACTTGCAGTATCTCCCAGTTCCACGTTGGGTGAGTCGGCAGAGTTCTCGGCTGGCTCTCTGCTAGGCCCGAGTTCGAGACTCGGGCCGGCCAATGAAGAATTAGAGGAATTTATTTCTGGTGACAGAAATTCATTTCTCGGTATAATGTGGTTCGGATTCCACAATAAGTTGTAGGTCCCGTTGCTAGGTAACCAACTGGTTCTTAGCCACGTAAAATAAAGTCTAATCATTGCTAGCCCTAGGAGAGCTGTTAATCTGGTCTGGTTAAACTAAGGTATACTTAACTTTTTACAGTATGTCCCTGGCAAACCAGTGACCAGCTTTGCAGAAATTTCGACTGAGCTACCTTTCCGCCACGCAGGCAAAAAAAAAAATAAAATAAAATAAAAAATAAAAAACACTTTACAAATACTTGAAGGACGCGCCAAATTATTTTATGGTCACAATAATAATATTGTTTAAATACTTTGTACTGAGCAGTTACACTTGGTGAATATGCAAAACCACCAAAAAAGTGCCAGGTAGTGAAACACACAAACATACACAAACAGCAGTCGCTGTGTGCACACGGCAAAAATTAACAATTACTGTCTGTTAAAAATCAAAAGCCCTAACTAACATGTGAGCAGGAGCGAAAAGAACAGACTCTACTAGGCGCAAAACTCGACAGCTTTCGGCGTAAAAACTAACATTCCATTTAAGCATGAAAAAACAACGCATAAAAAGTAACTGAAAACATTTAAGTTCTTCGGTAAAAGAATTTTAAAAAATATAAATGGACCTCAATAGGTTTTAGTAATGACCTATAAACTTGCTTTGAAAATTTGCTCGTGTTGCATGAATTATATATAAAAAAAGTTACTGGAGAGAGAGAGAGAGAGAGAGAGAGAGAGAGAGAGAGAGAGAGAGAGAGAGAGAGAGAGAGAGAGAGAGAGAGAGAGAGTATTTTAAGCGCATAAAACCACACGGATCAATTATGCTGACTAAATAAAAGATTAAAATCACAATGCGTGAAAACACAATTATCATCAAAATGATCGCAGCAGCAAAAATGGCAATATTAATAATATAAATTTTTATTAGCAACACAATCAAATTACCATAAGCACACAAAGCCTGGTATTCACGGCAAATTCAAATAACAGTAAACCTAATGTCAAATTATCTATTGAATTATGGATACAGGCAATCTATACTTAGCCCAGAGACATTAGAACCAGTACTCCCACAAATTCAAAAAACCAAAATATGAAATATCATTACAGCCATGTACATTAAATTCTGACAATCTTTACTAAAGGAGAAAATGTCGCCATTTTCAAAGAATTGTCACTATTAGAAATTACCATAATCAACTATCTTCAGAAATTACCAAACTTTTCGATATGCTTGCTTAACATTATTAACTGAAGGCAATGTTTCATCAGTGTACTTCATTTGTGCAAAAACTAAATATCAGAAGTAATTTACCAGATAATGAGAGAGAGAGAGAGAGAGAGAGAGAGAGAGAGAGAGAGAGAGAGAGAGAGAGAGAGAGAGAGAGAGAGCATGTAAAATAAGGTTGATACACATAAAAAAACAATATCAGTATTTTCAATCGTTTCCACTATATTTATATATATATATATATATATATATATATATATATATATATATATATATATATATATATATATATATATATATACCCACACGCACACATATATACAGTATATATATACACATACCTACACACATTTACCTAATATGCAAACTGCTACAGAAGAGGAAAAACCACCATCATCCAGCCCCTTTAAAAACTGCGCTTCCACTGACGACGGGGGAAAAATAAGAAAGGGCTAAGACGAGAATTGCCACACCTTTCCAACCTTCATCTTTATCTGTTCTTTCAGTTCTTTCATTTCCCTGAGAACGAGCGAGCGAGATAAGCGTTGCCATGGCAACCTCTCAGGCAGATGGGACGATCGGACAGTAGGCGGAAGGGAATGGTGTGAATAAGAGGAAAAGGAAGCAAGCAGATAACAAGCGAGTGCTAATAAAGGGGGGGTAGGTAAGAAGAGAACGGAAATGGGGTGATATCCCGATAAAGAAAGGGGAGAGAGATAGTGCTGATTAAGATGTGCTTCATCGGTCGTAACCGTGACAAGCAGAATATCGTTTGCACTGTCAAGCCATCCAGTCAAGTTTGTAAAGGAAATGTATTACGGAGTATTTCATACATGATGTATTTTAATGTATCCTGAGAGCGGAGACGTCGAAATCAACGCAACGAGGAGTGAGATATATTCTTGTCAGGGTGTGTGAAATCATTCGCATTGCATGTGGTAAATGCGTGTGTGTGTATGTATGTGTGTATGTGTATATATATATTTATATATAAGTATATATATATATATATATATATATATATATATATATATATATACGTCACCTTACGTAATGAGATATACAGTATGTGTGTGTGTGTGTATATATATATATATATATATATATATATATATATATATATATATATATATATATATATATATATATATAATGTACATGTGTGAGTTTGTGCGAGTGTACATGTAACACTGATTCCCAATCTGCCAGATGAACGACACAGGAAGGGGAGGGCACAAATTGTACCCTTCAAAAGGATACAATTCCCACTGAAGCAAAGGTTCAAAAGACTGACTCTTGAATCATTCCAGCACATGGCTGAGAACAAGGTGGAAAAGAGGGCGCGGATGAAACGCCCTGGCAAACTCCGGCGGGCAAAACCTGAAGTGGCAAGAGTACACAGAGAAGTTCACGAGGTTCCACAGACTTCTTTGAGGAACAGTCTGCATCCGGACACTCGCAAATGTATGTGCATTCGAATATACACGGTGTTCATAAAGTCATGGTGTACAGTAATTTAAAGTACTTGTAGCTTCGTAACTGAACATGATAGAATTAAAATATGTAAAAAGGTTAAGACAGTAGAATGACTATCACCACTAATACAAAGAGAGGTACGATTCTGTAGTCCCCGGAAAACATTTTTCAGTTGATTTTCAGTAATACCTTCAATTACATCAGTTATCCTTGCTTTCCAGTCTTCTAAAGATCGAAGCTTAGTTGAATAAATAATACTGGTTTCATATCTGGTGACCGTGGAGGTCAAAATAATGGTCCACCTCTTCCAATCCATCTGTTAGGGAATTTCTCATTTAGAAACTGCCTAACTTGAAAAATTGTACTCTCTTTAAGTTCTAATTGTTCAAGCTCAGGGATACAGTAATTTTGTAGCATTTCTGAATAGTTTATCACCATTAATAACACGTCCTTCGAAAGAAAACAAAATGGTCCCATGATTCGATTTTTTCCCAGAGGACACCAGACATTAATGCTGAGAGAAACTCTCTCATGCTCAACAGATTCACGTGGCTCTTCAGTTCCCCAAAATACGGCAATCATGCCTGGTGAACTTGCCACCCATGGGGATGCTGCTTCGTCAAGGAAAATTAAATTATTCATAAATGCATAATCAGTATTAATTCTTTCATTAAACTGACAGAAAGTGAGTCGTGTATGACAATCCTCATCTAACGACATTTGATGCATTTGGATTCTGTGCACTTCCATTTTAATTTTTTTCCACAGAATCTTCTGCACGGTACATTTTGGAAGGCTCATCTCCAAAGATGCTCGTCTTAGACCCTTTCTCGGACTTCTTTCGAAGGATTGTTCTACAGATGCTACAGTTCCTTCGTCAACACATGGTCTACCAGACCGTGGTTCATCAATAACAGAACCTGTTTCCTTAATTTCTTCATCCACCTGGCGATGCAATTCCTTTGGGCAACGTAAGTGCATTTCAGCTCAGCCAACCAAAGAACGCAGTTTACTGTCTCTTCTAGTGAAGCCTTGAGCTAACACAGTTCTGAAAATGAAGTCATTTTGAATTTCCAAAAATTGTGAAGAATATTTGATAAAACTAATAATAAATAAACTGCAGAACGGAAAAACAAGTGAAAAATGCGCCGACGTTTCTTCGGCGCAATCGACTTTTCTGTACAGCTTATAATGCGGCATGAAACTCTCATCCGGCCATGGTGGCCTGTGTGTTGCACCTATAGTGGTACCAGACGCACGATCATGGCTAACTTGAACCTTAAATAAAATAAAAACTACTGAGGCTAGAGGGCTGCAATTTGGTATGTGTGATGACTGGAGGGTGGATGATCAACATACTAATTTGCAGCCCTCTAGCCTCAGTATTTTTAAGATCTGAGGGCGGACAGAAAAAGTGCGGATGGACAGACAAAGCCATCTCAATGGTTTTCTTTTACAGAAAACTAACTTGACAAATCAAGTTTTCTTATTATTTTTACAAATTAATTTTATCATGTATGGTTATGAGGCTATAAGTATTCTAAATTGCACCATGTCTTTAAGGAAACCCTATATAAACACACACACACACCTATATATGTATCTATCTATTAATATATGTGTATACATATATGTATAGGTGTGTGTGTGTGTGTACAAAACATGGTCCCCTTGATGTAACCAGTAGCATATTCGCCTGCTAAGCGAGAGGGCCCATACTGTGAGGACGGGGAGAACTTCGCACTCCGGTACAAAAAGAAAAAAAAAAAAAAAAAAAAATCCAGTGCCACCCCTCTAAAAGGGAAAAGGGGTATAGTGAAAAAAATATGTTGCTTATTTAAATAGAAAGAAATGGAAAAAATATACCCCTACTACTTACCCATACAAGAATAAATGGAAAAAATGTACCCCTACTATTTATCCATACAAGAATAAATGGAAAAATGTACCCTTGCTATTTATCCTTACAAAAATTAAACTATTTACATGAAACCGATGAACGCATTAACAAACAGAACAATCAATGAGCGTGACAGGACACACCACATCGAGAGAGAGAGAGAGAGAGAGAGATCTACCCTTTATCACGAATGAAATGTTGGGAATCATTCCCGAAACAGCAATTGCAGGGCTGCCACTGAGGGGGGGGGTTATGACCCCGAAGAAATATTGGGGTCACCCTTTGACGCATCATCAGTCTTGGGGTCTTGGTTATTGCTGATAAAAACGAACATTATATTTTCCCGACTCGGTAGACGAACGCTTACTGGATCGAAGGAGCTCTCGGGCGACATATGAAGGCATTTGCTGTTATTTTTCATTACTCGTTTCAAATGACGTACATTGCTCTCTCTCTCTCTCTCTCTCTCTCTCTCTCTCTCTCTCTCTCTCTCTCTCTCTCTCTCTATCAGTCGTTATGGAGATCATGTTTTGCTGTTCCTCTCATTTCTTTCGGTCATTCCTTACCAAAAACTTACGTTGCCATTCTCTCTCTCTCTCTCTCTCTCGTTTCAACAATGGTACCCACTGTTTTCTTTTACATTTACATTTAATAAAACCAGAAATCCCTTCCTTAACTGTAAAAACACAAAAGTGAATTAGTTCCCCATATTAACAAAACAGCGCCGCGATAGAACCTTTCATGAGTTATCCAACTCAAATCGTACCGGATAACACTGCCTGCGTGTTAAAAGCCTTAGACAATTTCGTATTTCATTCCATTAACAGATTTGTATATTTGCACAAGAGAATATTTCATGCCAAAATAACGGTTACCGCTTTTAAAGGGGTGCATTACCTACAGCAGCTGATAACAAGTGTCTGGAATAACAGCTTTTCAAGTCTATATACATGTTTGTGTGTGTGTATGTGTGTATCACTTACGCAAGATTTAATAGAGAGAGAGAGAGAGAGAGAGAGAGAGAGAGAGAGAGAGAGAGAGAGAGAGAGAGAGAGAGAGAGAGACTTATAATCTTGTTAATAAATCACCAGAATGTTATTTTCCTTCTCAATACTTAAATTTTGTTGTTAAAATCCTTGATTTAAAACTGTGCATTCCTGATTATCACGCAATCATCACAGAAATAAAGCCCTACCATTTGTTAATAAATCACCAGAATGTTATTTTC
Organism: Macrobrachium rosenbergii; assembly: GCF_040412425.1. NCBI lineage: Eukaryota > Metazoa > Arthropoda > Malacostraca > Decapoda > Palaemonidae > Macrobrachium > Macrobrachium rosenbergii. The sequence continues at coordinate 31,561,317 of NC_089768.1, forward strand.
CTTCTCAGTATTCAAATTCTGTTGTTAAAATCCTTGATTTAAAACTGTGCATTCCTGATTATCACGCGATCATCACAGAAGTAAAGCCCTACCATCCGCCTGCGCTAATTTCTCCAGAAACGAAGATCGCGCATGAGATGCGTGACAGAGTGCATCGAACCAGATGCAAGAACATTCATTAACCTGCTAGCCACCGTCCCAAGCATCAGCAAGCAAAGGGGGATGTGCATTTCAAGCGTCCTCCCTTCCCGCTAGGACCAAATACAAGGGAATATCATGCTGTGAATAATAGCACCAATAAATCCCCTTGCGTCTGGATAGCAATCTCTCTCTCTCTCTCTCTCTCTCTCTCTCTCTCTCTCTCTCTCTCTCTCTCTCTCTCTCTCTCTCTCTCTCAGCAGTATCCTGGGGAAACGGATCTGGTCTTCCATCTACTAGCGTTCTCTGTCTCGCTCACAGTCGAGGGGAAGGCTGAGTTTCTGGGGCAAGAAACTTATTAAAAGAAGCAATTCAAGACAATACATGCACTGAATTCCATTAAAGTTTTGGGTCGAGAATGCAATACATATTTGCCAATCTTCATCTCTTAAAGCTCTGCGAAATACCGATCGGTGATAAGGATGATGACGATGAAGATGATGACGAAACAAAGAGGATGATGCAGATGATGAACAAAGATGCCTTGTTTTTGAGTCAAATTGACCGGCGAAGGTTCCTCCGGGCTGTGGATCATTAGCGTAATTAACCTTCCATCAACTGATCGTTAATGACGGACCGAATTAATGAGACGCAAAAACAGCGACCAATCCTAAGGATATTTCAGGGGGAATCTCGTAATAATTGGCGCAAGCAATTAGCTAAAAACGTTCGATTGCTCAACAAGAAAGAACGATCAGTCAAACTCAACGGTGCATTCAAGTTGAGAGGGAGTATATCCACTTTGCCTTGGCGACGTCTACCGTCAGTCAGGATAAATGTCTCAGTCTTACCATTCAGTCACACTATCAACTTGGAGTGAACACACATACATGCAGGTATTCGTATGCAAATACGTGTACTGTTTGTGTGAGAGAGAGAGAGAGAGAGAGAGAGAGAGAGAGAGCACTGAAAATAGATCTGCTAACGGGGAGGAAGGTTTGGAAAGATATATACAGCGAAAGACGATATGCGAGACACACATGAATGCAACCGTCCTCAAATACGTACGAACTGAGAGAGAGAGAGAGAGAGAGAGAGAGAGAGAGAGAGAGAGAGAGAGAGAGAGAGAATCTGCTAACGCGAAGAGAGGTTAGGAAGGATATATACAACATATGGCGATATGAGAGACATACATGCTTGCAATCGTTCCCAAATACATACGAACTGAGAGAGAGAGAGAGAGAGAGAGAGAGAGAGAGAGAGAGAGAGAGAGAGAGAGAGAGAGAGCAATGAACGAATATCTGCTCAAGAGGAGATAGGTCAGGATAGATACATACGGCAAGACGTCGATGCGAGGACAATCGTTTGAAAGAAAACGAAAGAGAGGAATACCATAAGAAAGAGAAGAGAATATGGGAGTTAATCCATCAACGTCACAAAGCTCAAATCTTGGCAAGCCGTACAGACGCCATATAGTCTGGAATAAAATATTTCTCCTTCTTTTATGTTTCAAGATGATTTTGAGCACTGAACGATTTGCATCACCCGGGGAACGTATGAGTGACAGCATGCCCATTCCTTTATGCATATATCATGCTCCGTGCACAACACAATGAAAATTGATGAAAATTAAGCGATGATTAAAAAAAATCAATGCATGTGTAATGTATGAGTGTACGAATGCGCATTCCTTCATGCATATATTATGCTCCATCTACAATACAATGAAAACTGATGGAAATTAAGGGATGATAAACAACAATACCTGGGTAATGTATGAGCGTACGAATGCGCATTCCTTTATGCACAATACAATGAAAATTGATGAAAATTAAAAATAATAAAAAATCAATACCCGGGTAATGTATGAATGTGCGTATGCGCACTTCTTTACGCATACATCAAGCCCGGTGAACGACACAATGAAAATTGATGAAAATTAAGAGACGGCCAAAATATAAATATTCACTACACCCGTGAAATCGAGCGCAACGACGGATATACCGGAGATCTCCGCAGCCAAAAATTGTTTTGAATGAAAGTACCAAACCAATCGCAACACAAATGCACCGAGAACAACAATGGGAAGAGACAAATAGAATCTGAGAAAGAAAAATGGCCGAATTATCGAGGCACCTGAACAACAAAGGAAGGAGAGTCTGCCATTGTTGGCAGCGGAAATTCTGGTTCCGAGCAAAAACCCAAATCAAAACATCGACACGTGTGCGATTCAGTGATTTCATCAATGAGATCTAGAAGTGGTAATTTACCTTAGCTGTTAAAGTGCAGACAAATGAATCGTCTGGATGTTCGTGATAACATAAATAGGGGATGAAATCACAACACGTGTTTACACATAATCAATGCTAAAGGAAACTACTCTCTGAAGAAATTCCATTAAATATATATATATATATATATATACACACACATATATATATGTATATATATATATATATATATACACACAAAGTATATACATATACATGTGTATATATATATATATATATATATATATATATATATATATATATAGAGAGAGAGAGAGAGAGAGAGAGAGAGAGAGAGAGAGAGAGAATAGACTTTTTGGGGTAGGGATACACAAAATGTGGATTAAATTCAAAGGCTACATAAAAACAAGGTCAAAGCTTTGCACGTAATTCTCTCACTGCTTTGTAATTTTCATTCAATATTTTTTTATTTGGTCGGTTCCATGGACGGTAGTACGTTAAGCAGTCAGACATCGTGAAAAGGACCCACAACGTCACAATTTAGCAAATATGTCCAGAACGCAGAAGCTTTTATATGTTTCGACCACTTTTAGTTACATGGAATGACGTCATCAATTCCCTGATGCATCACAAGGTAAATTTTTCAGCGGACGATGCTTTCAGAGCCATTACTTGCATTTTATATCCCATTTTAAAAATCGGTCTGTTCAAATAATTTTTATTTTTATTTTACGGTATTCAATTTCCTCCTGTATAAATATTTCCATAGAGGTCCATATAAGTTCTTATCCTTTTGGTACCTTCACGCTTTGTCTTAAAGTCTATCAGCTGTAACTCATTACCTCAAACAATTCTCGTAGTTTAATAATTTACCTACATTTTTATCTATTTATTTACTTATTTATTACTTTCTTTGTTCTTTTCTAATAAGTGACCTCTTTCTGTATTTCGGTATTTCCTATTACCATATTCCAAAGAATATGTTGTGCAAATGAACACCATATTCTTTGGAAGCTTGGATTTCAAGTCAATGGCCTATGTGGGCTTGTTCTGCATGAATAGGATTCACCTTCCGAAGACTAATAATAATAATAATAATAATAATAATAATAATAATAATAATAATAATAATAATGAGACCATCAGAGGGTAGACAGGACGTTCCTGCAATTCTAAACATCACCTCTGCAATGATCAAAGACAAAAATCTTTCTTGGCGTCATTTCAAGTCGTACGGTCCTGGAGATGACATTATGCGAGCCCGACCCAAAGTGAATTCTTTCGGTGGGAATATTTCCTGACTCGGCGTTTCTCCTTCCTTGGGATCATGCTTCAAAGATACGAGATCCCGGAAATAGGAAGGGAAATCTGCTTGTCGTTTCTGGCCGGGAAATTGAGATAACAGAAATATATCTGAATGCGGTCAGGATACGCTTTCGTGGACCCAGGCTCTTTCCTAGGATATGGATTGGGGTTTTTCCTCTATCAATAAATCCTTGGTTGGGATGGGGGGGGGTAGGTTTGTTTATCCATAAATCCTTAATTTCCGAATCTGATGTATCCTTGGAAGCACTGAGATAGGGAAGGAAAAGCGACATGCATGATTTGTTCTTAGAAAAATGACGTTTGCTTCTGATTAGTTTTATTTCCGGAAATGGCATAGTGAAGTATGTCACTGCGAAGTCACTTTACAACATAATATATTTTCCCTCATTTCTGTAAAATAAGTCAGCTCTTACTGGTCAAGTTACAACAGATCATCTTGACGAATAATTTTCCGTATTAAATAAAATAAAGTTAAAAAAGATATAGTTAACAAACTAAGGGAAATTATATACGTTGATACTTTCCTAAATCTTTGTCGTATAATATATACATATATATATTATATACAGTATATTATATATATATATATATATATATATATATATATATATATATATATATATATTCAAATACATACATATATAAATATGTGTGTATACATGTATGTATGTGTATATATATGTGCATATATATATATATATATATATATATATATATATATATATATATATATATACATATATATGTGTACGCAAACGTGTGAGTCTACCCTTTAACGCTGGTGCATAATTACAGCCATTCAAATCCCTCGCCAATCTCAACTACAATGACCATTAAAGCCATTAAAGATGAGGAAACACGGAGCCCAGAACTACTACTTTAAGGTCCACGTACTTGGGTCCGGTCTCCAGCAATCTCGAGGCGTTTGCCTGGAACTCTGGCAACGCGGCCCCAAGGGCTATAATTTCGCCATCCATTCCAGAGTTAATGTCTGGAATTCACGGGGCTTTTCCCACGTTCCACGTTCCAGCTCGAGACTCATCCGACACCGCTCTCCTAAAAGTCGGGGGGAGGTCTCTGGTGTATCTACAACAGAGTCGCCGGCTTCCCTCAGTTTCTGCAGAGTTCATTTTGAGTCGAATGAAGTACTTGAAGGTGTCATTAGGGTCAAAGGTCGGGCGTTCTTTTCTAGTTCCTCGTTGGGGGAGTGGGTTCCGCTCTCAGCTAGCACTCTGCTGGCCGCGAGTTCGAATCTCCGACCGGCCAATGAAGAACAAGAGGAATTTATTTCTGGTGATAGAAATTCATTTCTCGGTATAATGTGGCTCGGATTCCACAATAAGCTGTAGGTCCCGTTGCTAGGTAACCAACTGGTTCTTAGCCACGTAAAATTAATCTTATCCTTCGGGCCAGCCCTAGGAGAGCTGTTAATCAGCTCAGTGGTCTGGTTAAACTATGATAAACTTAACTTAAACTCAAGTCACAAAAGGCAGATCAGATATTGCGATCGAAGTGCATTAGGGTGAATATTAAATTATCAATAATAGGTTGATTGAGTTTGCTTTTACACTAAGTCGGCCTTACGTGAGGCCCTAAGTGCTGTAAAGTGTCAAAGGGAATGGAAACCTCTATGGTCTTCCGGACTCTGCCCAATCAACAGGGACGATCAATATAGCAAGTTTCTTCTATGACAAATACACCATTATAAAATACTCTACGGTCTTCAGGACTCTGTCCAATCAACAGGGACGATCTGTAGCAAGTTCCTCCTATGACAAATACACCATTATAAAATATATCAATAAGCGGAGAAGAAAGACAACATAAATGAGTGATGAAAATAAATATATCACGATAGCATAATTTCTATGCAACTGAATCAATGACGCTTAATTAAGTCTTCTCTTCATGCCAATAGCGCGTTATGCAAAATTACAGTCGTTATGATTTAACGTTTACATAAAGAAGAGAGGAAATGGCTCAGAAATAAGAAGAGGCATTTTACATTTACGCGCGTATTTAACTTTCAGTCTTATTACAGTTATTACTGTTAACTCAGGTTAATTTTGTGAAATGGTATTATGAGACCTTTGCGATTTTGGTAGGCTTTCAAAGCTGTAATTTGTCCTACAGAGTCGACCGCTTCATACTGGTTTTGAAAAGATTAATATTTTTCGGGTCAATAATAATAATAATAATAATAATAATAATAATAATAATAATAATAATAATAATAATAATAATAATAATAATAATAATAATACTGAAAGTAATAAATGCATCAGCTATCACTTTCAATACAACATGCTTAACAGAGGGTCCTCTACCTACATAATAATAATAATAATAATAATAATAATAATAATAATAATAATAATAATAATAATAATAATAATAATAATAATAATAATAATAATAATAATAATAATAATAATAATAATAATAATTCACTTTATCAAGTTCCTCGGACTGTCATAATCTTCAACTTAGAATGTTTTAAAAAATGTAAATACAAATTTTTTAAAGCTTCCCCTAATTGTTCGTGTGTACGTACCTAAGTTGAATGCACAGACGCACACACTCTCCCTCACACGTAAGCTTATATAAAAAGGTTGTTCACCTTAAAAACGACAGATTAACAACACATCTCAAGACCTATCTTCTCATCCTCTTGCGTATCAATCCGGGAGAACTTCCGCGTCCCCAACTTCCTCACTAATTCTCAAACTTCACCAGACACCTCGCCAATTCTACAAGTCTTTTATTTTATCTGTAATACATTTCCTTGAAAATATTGCCCTTCCTTTCCCGAGCCCCTGGAAATTTTTGCCTTGAGTATATACGTACTGGTTACGAAGCAATCATCCATTTCACTCTTCAAATTTCGTCGTAATTTTATGCTCTTCCTTTACAAAAAATACTTTTAATTTATTAAAATTTCATCGTAATTTTACGCTCTCCTTTAAAAAAATACTTTTAATTTTTCCTTTATCTTGTAACGGCTCTACGGGCGAATTTCTCTTGTTAATCAATAGCCATTTAATTACGTTGTCTCACCTTCCGCCCAGAACCTTAAGCTCCTCTTTATTAAGAGAACGAATTAAATGGCTAGCGCTCCATGGAGACTAATTAACAAGTTTTAATTTCTTATCTACCCCTCAACGTTCATCCATTTTTCTGAACAGTGTAAGCCCTTGATAATAATTATAATTACAGTATATATACATATAAATATATATATATATATATATATATATATATATATATACATATATATATATACATACATACATCCATATATATATATATATATATATATATATATATATATATATATATATATATATATATATATGCACTTCTATCCACACAACATACTCTTCTCAATACAAAATGGAGGCCAAGCTTTAGACCTAAAGAGGAAACAGTGGAAAGAAATAAAACTTGTTAATACCGCCATTTATATGAACTGCATTTTAAATGGAGTTATTCAACACTGAAAAATAAAGAACACATGTTTCAAATTGATAGTCCTAGCTTAAAATGTCTCGAACCTTGTCAATTTTAAAATGACATTTATAATTAGAAAATAACATTCCACTAAACATATAAAAATGTTGGCGCTCCATTTCCGTATTCTCGATACATCTGTCATTCACGAGTCAGAAGATTATCATTAAAATATATGAATTCATTTTCATATCCGAAATTGGAAACATCCATTTTTCTTTTCACTTACAACTCTTATTCCCAAGCTAAAGAGGACGACGCAATAAAACTTGACCTGCCATTTATATGAACTGAAACAATAAAAGCAAAATACTGTAGTATTTTCTTTCTCTATTGAAAGGAATTCAAAAACTCACAAAACACTAAAAAAAAAAAAAAATCACTCTTAGTGCCCGAGAGAAGAAATTCTCTAAAAAAAATTATTTCAAAATGCTTTTCAGTGTTCATGTTTATTCCCTAAGAGGACGATGCTCCCAGTGTTTTTTCGTGCATGTGATGCTTTAAAAACTCAAAAACATTTCCCTCTTAGTGTCCTAGTTGTCTAAATCTTTCTCTCTCTTCTCTCTCTCTCTCTCTCTCTCAGTGTTTTCTCTCTCTCTCTCTCTCTCTCTCTCTCTCTCTCTTCTCTATATATATATATATATATATATATATATATATATATATATATATATATATATATATATATATATATAATATATATATATATATATATATATATATATATTGTTGCATTGATATTACACAGAAAAAGCTATCATACCATAAAATATCCAGTTTACGTAATAAGTCATATTTGGGTAAAGTAAATAAATACTAATGAACGTAAATTCTACATTACTCAGATTCAAATATCCCAATACATGGAAATGGCTCTTTATCCTTAGGTATTTCACCCCCCCTAAAAACAACAGTGCGCTGTACAGCGACCTTGGTATTCCGGAAAGCACAAGTTTTAAAGGATATACTAGAATTATGGGCTGGCTCTCAAACCTACAGATTTGTTGCTTTTCAGTGATTATCTACTGCATTAGGACGAACGCAAACATTATTATGTATATATACATGCATGTATATGTATATATGTATATGCATGTGTTTGTATGTGCATGTATGTATACATGTATATATATATATATATATATATATATATATATATATATAAATATATATATTATATATATATATATATATATATATATATATATATATATATATATATTTATCTATATAACTATTCAAGCTAACTTTATTCAATACATTTTCCCAAACGTTTCTACAGATAAAAAGTAATATATTTTACAAGCGTAATGACCAAGCAAATTTCACTCTTTCTCAAGATATATTGTCTTTACCCATGGAATTTAAATAAGCCGATCAGTATATCAGTAACCTCACATCTGGAACAAGGTATTCAACGCACACACGCATACATATATGTATAAGTGTGTATGTCTATATGTGTGTATACACTATATATGTATATATGCATATATATAGTATATATTCTAAATATTATATATGTGTGTGTGTGTGTGTGTGTGTGTGATGTGTGAGAGAGAGAGAGAGAGAGAGAGAGAGAGAGAGAGAGAGAGAGAGAGTATACATCATATTGGTATATATACATATATATATATGTATATATATATTCACATCCACACACCTATATAGTATATATGTGTGTATATTATATATACGTGTATGTGTGTGAGAGAGAGAGAGAGAGAGAGAGAGAGAGAGAGAGAGAGAGAGAGAGAGAGAGAGAGAGAGAGACGCACGGTGGCCGCCGTCTGGGAGACCAGGTAAATTGCTCCCTAATACGGAGTACGGTAACCCCAATGCCCACTAAGCTTCAAATAAACCTATCGAATGCGGGGCGGATACAAGGAGCTGTGATCGAGCGCGTCTCCTTAAGTGGCAACAATCCCCTTAAAACCGCTTTCTCGGTCCAGGAAAAAGAATCTCAATTGGGTGATGGGAAATGGGAGAGAGATAAAGCACTTGCGATTTGGAGATTGTTTTCAGAAGCTCTTATTATTGCCAGGCTATTCGGGGTTAAATGAAGTTTCTTGTGGTAGGTGTTTTCTCTCTCTCTCCCTCTCTCTCTCTCTCTCTCTCTCTCTCTCTCTCTCTATAAAACGTGTATGTTTGGATACATAAACTGCAGGTAAGGAGGAAAAAAATGTCATTTCTGTAATTTCACGGTAAAAATTTACACTATGGACAGAATAATAATATATATATATATATATATATATATATATATATATATATATATATATATATATATATATATATATATATATATATATATATATATACATATATACAACATATATGTACATATGTACATAAAGGCCAATAATATCATAAAAATAAGAAGCAAAGGCCCTTAGTATTCAACTAAAACCAAGCTGAACCCTGAACAAATATAACGACACACTTTCCAAGAACGGGGAAGAAACGCATAACGCCCCCCCAAAATGTCGTCACAACAAAAAGACGGTCTGAGTCGTGCGTACTGGAGACATGAACTCTAAATGCATACGCACAGACTGGAAGTGGTTCGGTTTTAACGCGCGTATTGTTGCTGGCGCGAGTGAGAATGGAAAAGTAAGTTCCCGGGGAGTTTTACTGTTGCTTGGCTGGGTTCTGTCAAAGCGAAAAAGTGGCCATGTTAGTGATTCGAATGGAGAAGCAGTAGCGAGAGAGAGAGAGAGAGAGAGAGAGAGAGAGAGAGAGAGAGGATAAGACTTTCAATGCAACACTAGTGCTATTACAGAGGGACATTATTATTATCTATGAAGAGCAGCGCTTCGCGTAAGATGCAATTAACAGGCACATACTGTATCAGAGGTCGACGCATATGGTGGGTACCTAAAAGTAAGAAGGTTATAACTATTATTAATATAAATTTCCGGACTTTACCCTCTGCTAAAATGATAAACGTCGCTGTTATTGTTATTACCAACAAGAAAGCAAAATAAATGACACTTCAGACCTCACTGGAAAGCAATAATAATAATAATAATAATAATAATAATAATAATAATAATAATAATAATAATCTTTATTATTATTATTATTATTATTATTATTATTATTATTATTATTATTATTATTATTATACGAAACCCCTGACCAAAACATACTCATCTCGAAAACTCCTCATCAAGACTACGACAACAAGGTTGTAAATTTCGAGGCTAAAGAAGGGAAATTAAGAGAGAGTTCCGCTAATTAAGACCAAGTCATTAAGGACACGAGAGGGGCGAAGCACATGCATAAAGACGGGAAGGAGAAAATAATTATATGGGCAAAAATAAAAGGAAGCAGGGGAGTTGGACAGCGGCGTAATTAGACGGTTTAATTAGGAATGACTCAGAAAAGCCCTTGTGTTTTTGAAAGGAGCGATTATGTTCGCTGCTAGATAACATGCTTTCTCTAGCAGTTATCATCGTTGCTAGATGACTCTCTCTGACAATCGTCTCCGTTGCTCGTTAGCGTTCTCGACTTACATAACAGTTATATTTTAGTTGACATCTAATATACTATCCCTAACAATAATCCTCATTACCTGTTAACATACTTTTCGTTACCAACTAACATGATTGTTAGCTCATTTATTGGCGATGCATATGTCAAGTTACAGACACAAACGTAATTATAAACAGTTATCTATATATGCATGTATGCGTATATGTGTGTGTGTGTGTATATATATATATATATATATATATATATATATATATATATATATATATATATATATATATATATATTATTATATATACATTATTATTATTATTATTATTATTAATAGTATTATTATTATTATTATTATTATTATTAAAATTATTATTGTGAACTGCAAAATTATTATTATTATAACGACAACAATTGCTTTATTTCTCTTAAAAACACACTAATGTGAACTGCAAAATATCAAGCATAAGCTAAATCCCTCCAAATTCCACACACGTACACACACACATTAAACACATTACATATATAAAGATAGATAGATAGATAGATAGATTATATATATATACATATGAAGATAAAAAGGCCTTCTGTGCCCCTGTTCACTGGTAAAAGATGGACAGATCATATGATACAAGAGTATCATATTATACTGTTATTATTTGTTGTATAAAAAGACAATATATATATATATATATATATATATATATATATATATATATATATATATATATATATATATATATATATATATATATATATACACACACACACGTTTAGATATTTACATCCAATTATTTCAACTGCGAAAAACGTATTCTCTCGACTCTCCGCTGGATTAAAAAACAACAAAAAAAAACAAAAGCAAATTGCCTCATAAACACTAACACATTTTACCGGGGACTGGCAACTAAGCGTTGCAATGGACGCAATAAAGGCATTCTACATTTCTTTCAAAGCGGATTGTCTAATAAAAAAAAAAAAAAGGGAAAATTCATCGTATTACCGCACGCGTTTTATATTTCCAGCCCTTTCGCAATCGAAAATATAAAAGTCACGCTTACAATTATTTTCCCCCGCTGAGTTAATAGAGTAATGGACTAATTGTTTGCATGTTAAAAGCGTAGATTCACTTAGCTTCCGACTTCGCTGTTTTATAATGATTTTGCACGTGGCCTTGATTTGCATAGTTAAAAGTTAAGTATACCTTAGTTTTACCAGACTACTGAGCTGATTAACAGCTCTCCTAGGGCTGGCCCGAAGGATTAGACTTATTTTACGTGGCTAAGACCTAGCAACGGGACCTACAGCTTATTGTGGAATCCGAACCACATAGTACTCAAAACTGTCATCAGTATAGTGAAGACGGCCCAGCAACAGACGGTTTCTGCTCGATATGATAATTTAAAAAAATTCTTTTTGACAAAGTAAAATGTGAAAGAAAAATGCGGTCCTAACAATGTAAGATCATGTATTTTCTTATTTTCCATGCATCTGAGTTATATTACAAAAATCTTCATATAGAAGAAGTACGATGCAAAATCAAAATGAAGTCTAGCTGAGTAAAATGATATATTTTCTTATTCCATGCATCCGAGTTATACCTAAAAAATCTTCATATAGACAAAGTAAAACGTAAAAGAAAAATACAGTCCTAACAATGTAAAATTACTTATTTTCTTATTTCATGCATCTGAGTTATATAAAAAAAAAATTCTTCATATACACGAAGTACGATGCAAAAGGAAAATGCAGTTCTAACAATGTAACATTATATATTTTCTCATCGCATACATCTGCGTTATATTACAAAAATCTTCATATAGAAGAAGTCCAATGTAAAAGGAAAACGTGGTCCTCACAATGTAAAACTATATATTTTCTTTTACCCTGCATATGATTTATATTAAAAATCATCTACACGAAGTACAATGTAAAAGAAAGACGCAGTCCTAACAATGTACAGTTAAATATTTTCTTATTCCAATCATCTGAGTTGAATTGGTTACGAATCATCAAAACCAACCCATAAATAGCTCCAGCTAGTTTTGACCTAGGCTCTTAGTCTTGTCCTTATAAATTATACATACCTTGAAGACATTGCAACGCTCTGACAAAAACTTAGATGCCTAAACAGAACACTTCGGTACATTTTTATTTATTTATTTATTTATTTATTTATTTATTTATTTATTTATTTATTTTTTAGCCATTAGACTTCCCCCTTTATAAAGGAGAGAGGCTCGGGAAGTCCTACTGCTCTGAATTTTAGCGTGAGGTTGCTAGCCGTATGACCTCGACGCTCAGATGGATACAAAGCTCATAATATGAAATGGAATATAAAACCTAGACCATAGGCCAAGCGCTGAGACCTACGAGGTCTTTCAGCGCTGAAAGGGAAACTGAGAGTAAGAGGCTTTAAAGGCGTAACAGGAGGAAAACCTCTCAGTTGCACTGTGAAAGAACTGTTAGGAGAGGGTGGAAAGAAAGATGGACGAAAGAGAATATGAACGGAGGTAGAGTAAAAGGGATGAAAGGGGTTGCAGCCAAGGGCCCAAGGGACGCTGCAAAGAACCTTAGGTAATGTGGGTGCACTGACAGCTCAAACTCCATACAGGTCAAAGCCTCTATGAGGGCAACAAAAATATCAAAAGTGGAACATTTCAAAACCACTTGAAATTGAACTGAATTTCGCGAGTGATGACAAGCTAAACCATTTGGCAATCTTCACAGAATCTTCTTTCTTCAATGTTCTGCCACGGAAGAGGCAAGAAATCCCTGTCCTGACCGGCTTTCAATTTCCATCCGTAAAAAGGCTTCTAAACTCGACAATACAGGCTGCTCAAAAATGTCAACCGGCGGTGACGGAATTTTTCCCCGAATCTTTTATTCATTTTTCAATACGAGATAGGAAAATATTGACCACAGTCGTCTCCTAAAAAGGAAAAAACCGTCTTGTAGACATTATACATGAATAAATACATGCTTGAGTAGATTTACACATACATATTTCATATAGCCTATATAAACAAATGGAGCGGAAATAATGTAATTTTACAATATGCAATATTTCCCCCTCCTTATATTATTAACCGAATTTATCAAGATGAAGCAATACAATGAGTGATTTTAAATTAGATGCACCTCCATTTCCATTGTGGTTTTAGTCAGTTGATTCTTAGAGAAGAATATGATTTAGATGTTAGTAGTTTAATTAGTTATTTTAATCGTTCATGTATAATTCTTTATTTATACACATACATGCGCACATACATACATATATAAACATACATAATGTATGCGTATATATATACAGTATATATACATACATTTATATATGTATGTATGTATGTATGTATGTATGTATGTATGTATGTATGTATGTATGTATGTATATTCCTTTTGAAGATACTCACGTGAGAATGATACCCCTGGATCTACTACTTCTACTATTACTACTACAACTACTACTATCATTACCACTACAATTTTATTACCATTATAAGCTAAAATGACCACAAATAAAACAAGAATTATATACGGACGATTAAAATAACTAATTAAACTTCTTACATCTAAGTCATAATCTTCTCTAAGAATCAACTGACTAAAACTATAATGGAACTGGTCGCGCATCATATCCGAAATTACTCATTGTATTGCTTTATCTTGAATAAATTCAGCTCGATAAAGCATCCATTTTGACGAGAGACTGTTAAAATGCAAAGCAGATGCATAAAGAAAAGGCTAATAAATGCCTCATTTTTTGTTAATAGACTCCTTGACTTTGTTTTGAAGGTTTAATTTCGACGAAGACAGTGAAACTAGTGAATCTGTTTTGAATGTTCGCTCGATAACGAACGATCCGGTAAGTTTCGAACGATTTGGCGAACTTAGTTCAAAGGAACTGCTTCAAACATTACGATGCAACTGATTCGGACTTTCAGGCATGAATTCAGAAGCTGTTTCGAACGTTTACGTGAACCTCCTCCGAACGTTGTTTCGAAACATTTAAGATAATCTTTTTTTTGGTGAACACTTCTTGAACCGTTGTTGGGGATCCATTTCGAACGTTTACGTTTAATTGCAATGTTTCGAAAGCAAAATTTAGGTGACGTTGTCTCGAACGTTTGGGTGAACCTCCTACGAACGTTGTTTTGAACGATTAGATGAACTTCCTCCGAACGTTGTTTTTTGAACCACACACCCGTTTTGGTCGATCGAGTTCGAACGTTTTTTTATTTTATTTTTTCACTCTATTTTATTTTATTTTTTCATTTCATTTTATTTTATTTTTTCATTTCATTTTATTTTATTTTTTAATTTTATTTTATATTTTTTTCATTTTATTTTATTTTTTTATTTTTATTTATTTATTTATTTATTTGTTTATTTATTTTTTTTTTTGCTGTTTCGAATGGTCGTATGCCGGTCAAGATTCGTTCCCCGACTTTTCCCAGCAAGTCGGCCGACCAGAAGAACTAGTTAAGCAATCTCTGCTCGTGACGTCACCACTGCTGCGAGCGAGCCAGCGAGCCAGTAAGTGAGCGGAGGTTTTGAGAAACGTTTCATTTCCGCCACTGGTCCACTTTCCTGGTCAAATACAAAACCTTGATTTTAGATCAGGAGGGGATGGGAAAAAAAAAAAAAAAAAAAGCGAGAGAACATCGACTTTTTCCAATCAACGCATGCGCGTTATAGGCGTCACTGCCTGTTTAGAAAAAAAAAAAAAACCAAGTTTCAACCATTTGCAATTATTTTTTTACATATCTTCAGCAGTGAAAAAAATAGACATATAATTCAAAAACATCATATACACGTGGGTATACAAATATACACTAAAATTATCAGAATTAAGTAATAAGTTACAAAATCTAATCACAAATACATTATGTGCGTTCATATATCCATACATTATTCATTATATGAGAATCAACGTAATACACATGACTGCCTATTAAGAAATATATGAGGTGAGAAATATGATAAGGCGCCACAGTTAGTTTCTAAATAATTTATTGGAATTAAAACTCAAGAAGCTCGTGAATTAATAAATTCTCGAACTATGACATCGAATACCGAAGCAACACCAATAAACAGGAGATTACCTATCTAAATTCCCAGGTAAAACATTTTGGAGCTCGAGAGAATTCCGCCATGAATACTGTAGATGCACATATACTGGAACTGGAATTGGAATATGAAACTTTAGGCCAAAGGCCAGGCGCTGGGACCTACGAGGTCATTCAGCGATGAAAATAATGTTGAAACAATTGTTAAGAGAGGGTGGAAAGTAAACTGGAAGAGATTATGAACGGAGGTACAGTAAAAGGAATAGAAAGGGGTTGCAGCTAGGGGACGATAGGACGCCGCAAAGAATCTTAAGTAATGCCTACAGTGCACCGCGTGAGGTGCACCGACAGCACTACTTCCCAACAGGAAAGTATGCTCAAAAACTAACCGCAAAGTGAACCCCTATTATTTTCCTTTTTGCAACTGGTCCTTTCATCTAAAAGCCTTTCTCGAGGAAGGTTTTACAATCAAGAGTTTTACTGTGCTTTTCTCTACAGTTTACCCTGCGCTCATACCATCATTTGCAGGGAAGAAATTTGATCGCCTCTTGCGGTCTTACGAGTGTATGCTGGAAAAGGAATGTATTGCTCAGTCAGTGGCTATGCTGGATTATTTGATGTGGCGAGTCTTCGCGAAACCCACGGACACAGACCTGCCACTTTTTCGCGCCAGAATCTTAAACTTCCGAGTTCAGTAACTGCAAATTGCCTGGAAGCAACCTCCCTTTCAACAGCTAGGCATCAGGTAGGGATCTATACAGCTCGCTAAGAGTATTTTCCAGGCGATATCCTTGGGGGGAAGCTAAGTCCTGGAATTCGAGGACGGTAGAATCGAACGAAATCAAAAGTCTGGGAAATAGTTAGCAAACATTTTACTCGATTTCTTTAATGCTTTGCTCGATTCTTTTGTGCCTTTGCTCGAATACTTTTCACTGTTTTTCTCAGATTTTGTTTTTTATCTTGCGTCTGTTCCAATTCTTTCGTTCATTTGGTGGGTTTTTATGCAATCTTGCAAGTTAAAGTCTCTCGAAAAAAATTTACGAAACTGAAAAGGATTAATACTTTTATGGAAAACACAAAAGTACTAGATGAAAGGATGGATAGAAGAATGTATCAATTTTTTTATAGGTTCAGTAAATAAAACCACCTGCCCAAGGCCCCAATTTTCATATATATATATATATATATATATATATATATATATATATATATATATATATATATATATATATATATATATATATATATATATATATATATATATATATATATATATATATATATATATATATATATATATATATATATATAGGTTCAGGAAATAACACTATTCGTCCGCTTGGGGACCCCTCAAATTTCATACATATATATATATATATATATATATATATATATATATATATATATATATATATATATATATATATATATATATATATATACAGTGGAACTAGGCATATACTGATTGACAGCTATGTCCATCTCATTGGCGCAGTGATCACAAGTGCCTATACATTCACAGACCTTGGACTTGACGATAGCTGGGACATCTGTGAATATCAGGTCTAATCTGTTACCAAAAATGCGAGTGGGTTCCTCGATTAGCTGGACAAAATCGGAGGATAAACGGAACGCAGGAGCAGACCGGACTTTGGTCTGTGGAATTTGAATTCATTACAGTCTCCACAAATAGCGAATGAAGCTCCTGAATCCTGTGACAATGCAAATTACTCTTATTCATCCTTCAAATGGCAATTGGTATATCAACCGAATGTTTAGCTAAACAACTTCTACACTTCACTGAGAGAGAGAGAGAGAGAGAGAGAGAGAGAGAGAGAGAGAGAGAAACTCTGCAACTAAGACATCGTGTGTTATCATTATATTCACGTAAAACCCGTAAATCTTTAAACCTGAAGATTAACTTTTGGAAAACGTACGTACAATCCTTGAATCTTTTATTTAAGTGAAATACAACCGGATTTTTAGGAGATATGATTAAAATAAGGACAAATAAGTGACAGATGTGTACATCGCCTATTCACATACATTACTGAACAAGGATATTCATATCAACTTCTTTTCGTGATTTTTTTTCCATTTTCTCGTTACCAAGTGGCGCATAGCCTACATTAAGTCGTTCGAACGTGCGTTCTGAGACTGAAAATGATAACGACACCTGTTATTGCAGAGACTGAAAATTATAAGGACACCTGTTATTGCAGACTGAAAATGATAATGACACCAGTTATTGCAGAGACTGAAAATGATAATGACACCTGTTATTGCAGAGACTGAAAATGATAACGACACCTGTTATTGCAGAGACTGAAAATGATAACGACACCTGTTACTGCAGACTGAAAATGATAAGGACACCTGTTATTGCAGAGACTCAAAATGATAATGACACCTGTTATTGCAGAGACTGAAAATGATAAGGACACCTGTTATTGCAGAGACTGAAAATGATAAGGACACCTGTTATTGCAGAGACTGAAAATGATAAGGACACCTGTTATTGCAGAGACTGAAAATGATAAGGACACCTGTTATTGCAGAGATTGAAAACGATACGGACACCTCTTATTGCAGAGACTGAAAATGATAAGGACACCTGTTACTGCAGAGACTGAAAATGATAACAACACCTGCTATTACAGAGACTGAAAATGATAACGACACCTGTTATTACACCTTAGAAGAATGTCAGAAAAAAAGAGCAACGTGCTTAACTGTACAATACAAAATAACAACTAAACATAAAAATTAAAGTAAGTAAAACAATCTCAGGAACATTTTGCAGCATAGATGTACTTATTTGTTAAAAACAACAATTAAAAATCCACTTAGCCAGGTTTTTTTTTTATGTCTGTCTCTGCAAATGTTGATAAGCAAGCCGAGATTTGCTGCGTACTTTACATATAGTTCTTCTTGAGCCCCCCCCCCTTTTTTTTTTTTTTTTTTGAAAGCGGGCCTATTTTCTTTTGTGGCATTGTCCATTTTTGCTGGAATGGGAATTTGTTCTGTAAGCTTACCCACATTTGCTGGAACATGAATTCTTTTGTGTGCTTATTCATATTCGTTGGGTTGGGTTCTTACTTACGGTTGCTGGAAAGAAAGTATATTTTTTCCTTATGGTCTTATCCACATTCAAATTTCGCTGAGAAAATATTTTTCCTTTAGACCTTAAATTCTAGTATGGCTCAGAAGAGCGTGCACCGCTTTAACCAGAAGTTTGCTGATTTGGATTTAATGTGGCACTCTCTTACCCCTGCCAACACACAACCCTTCCCACGCTTAACCCCCACCCACGTAAAAATTGAAAAACCTTATAATATCTCTTTCCCTTAGGTCTGTGATTCCAAGGTTCGCTTATTTCAGATCGCCTGCGAGTAATCGACATTTTCAATGATTAAGCAAGAGCTTCCTGCAAGCATTTTCCTAAATATCGTACGAGTCACGAAACTCGGGAATGCTGGCAATTAATGAAGCCGAAGGGACTGAAAAATTTGCTTGCAATTTTTTTTTTTTTTTTTTTTTTTTTTTTTTTTTTTTTTTTTCAAAGCATTTTTGTCCATGTGCTCTTTTGCTACAGCTTTGGTTGAACATTTTCATATTTTCGTCTTCAAAAGTGAAGGTTTCGAAAAAATAATGCAAACCTAAAATGAACGATTCCATTTGTTGTCGACGCAAGTCAAAGGCAGTTGCAAAAAAAAAAAAAAAAAAAATTGTAAATGGCAGCAGTTTTTCAAACACAAAAAACTTCACTTTTTATTTTCTTTCCCAAAACGAAAAATACATTGAAATTAATACCAAGTGCGTCACATGTCCCTGTAGACTTTTATTCTTGATATTAAGAAACAAATATAGAAATATACATATTCACTATCTCTGTTTTTAAAATGGACGTCCGTATGCAAATTTTGGTATTGTATGCCTAGTTGTCTATGGTACATTCAACCCTGAAACTGTAGCATACACAAAGGTTAACACATTTTTGCTAACCACTGCAAGTTAATTTAGCGTATTTGTTCTTCAAAGACAATATAATTTTTCGGAAGTGCTTCTCTTCATATTACCGAAAAGCTAAAGAGAGATTTTCTAATACATAACATAGAGTGTGTGTGAGAGAGAGAGAGAGAGAGAGAGAGAGAGAGAGAGAGAGAACAACTGCCGAGAACTAATATCAGCAATGCTATATAACATGATAAAAGTAGCTTGCAATATTTCCAAACACAAAACGAAACTAAAAATACAAATGCCTTTCAAGTACAGTGATAAGTAGGGTATAAGACGAATGAAATAATTAAATGAAAAACAAATAAATTTTTTCTTGAATTGTCATCCGCCGAGGGTACACGAAAGCCGACAATCAAATAAGAAAGAAATCTGGAACTGGCAGACGTTAAAAGTTTCCTCTCAAGAAACCGAACCGCAATCTGCCACTTTGCAATTTCCTCCTGAACGAGGCACTCGGCGGCGTCGGTGACGGAGAGGCGAAATATTGGCAGAATATTTACTCAAGATTCTTTCGCCTCTAAACTGAATTACTTGATACACGGATCTATAGGATTTTTTTTTTTTACCTGATGAATTCGATCTACAGAGGAAAAGGTTTAAATAGGACTCGCGTTCTTTTACCAACCAGTAACGCAGGATTCAGAAAGAAAATCGCCTACAACTGAGCAGCTTTTCGATTACCGGCCATCCGGTTTTTTTTTTTTTTTTTTTTCGTCTTCCTTGGCGTTTATTTCGAATTCAGCTTAAGGATCCGAGGCAAGCATTTTCCGGACGAGGTAACTGAGGAACAGGCAGACTGCAACTCCGGAATTGCACAAACAAATAGCTCCAAAAAACGGGAGGATATTTTGCAAAAGCTTTACTGTTATTTTTTTCAGTCTAAAATATTTACTGGTAATTTGACTGCTTTTTGTAAGTTTCAAAGACCTGCAAGTGTTCAACCAAAGGACAGGCTTGTTGACAATACAGGTTCAGAGTAGGAGTTCATAAAAAGAATAAGGTGGCAATCGATATGTTTCACAGGCTTGGGAGGAGATATATATATATATATATATATATATATATATATATATATATATATATATATATATATATATATATATATGTATGTATATATATACATATATATATATAATATACATATATACATATGAATCAACGTGCGATATTCGATACGTACTTCAGAAAGGATTAAATTTGTTCACTCTTTTGAGAGAGAGAGAGAGAGAGAGAGAGAGAGAGAGAGAGAGAGAGAGAGAGAGAGAGAGAGAGAGAGAGAGAGAGGAAATGAAAGCACCCCCAGCATCATCCAGCTAAATGGGCAAATAGGCCCTACATTCCCCAATTACGGCCGTAATTCGTGGGATCGGAATGGCCTCCCGCAAAAAAAAAAATCACCTTTCATTAAAAATCAAATTGCAACTGCTCAACACATTCCAATTTGAATTCCAAAAGCATTCCATTCTGACGTTCATTCCGACGTCTATTTTCACTGTTCACGCGGATGTCTTGGGCAATTTCTATTCTTATGGCGGTATTACAATGCAGTAATTCTTTTATTATATTTTAGTTCATAACGTAGAATTATTATTATTATTATTATTATTATTATTATTATTATTATTATTATTATTATATTCACATGAACCATACGGAAACAAGCCCACAGTGAACATTTCATTCAAAACACAACAAAAGATGTATATATTCTTTGTATACATTATGCTTGTAACACTCAGAGGAGAGAGAGAGAGAGAGAGAGAGAGAGAGAGAGAGAGAGAGAGAGAGAGAGAGAGAGAGAGAGAGAGATTAGATTTTAATATAACATAACACAGAATACCGCAACTGCAATCAGTTTTTAGGACGAAGTGATCTGGAAGACCAAAAAAAAAAAAAAAACATCGCTCAACGTAAAGTTATATCTTTCAGACTTCATTCACATCCGTTGCCAATTCCACTCGGCCAGTAAGATTTGTCGCAAATTTCCACAGCACCTGGTTTTTTTTTGGGGTGACAAGGGGACGGTCAAAACCGCACAACAGAGCTGAATGCTAAAAGTGTGGTATCCTAAGCTCAACTTTCTTCATTTGTCAAGCCCCGGATCCAGCCTTAGCATATAAATTCCCAAGGCAGAGTTGAAAGTTTAAAGATGGATTGCTAGACCGGAGGACAATGTCCAAATACTTTTTTCTATCAGCAGACTTTCATTATTGAAGTCTGTGACTGACAAGAATAAAAACGTATGAGAGGGCATCTTTTCAGGGGATGACTGACATCTCGGTTCAGGATGCCCATCCTGTGAAGGGCATGAAGTTAGACACTACGTTCGCAAGACAATCCTTTAAAATTTGCAGCAGACCTTGGGAGATTGGAAAATCCACACACACACACATCCAAAATATATATATGTATATATATATGTATGTGTGTATATAAATATATACATATACATATATATAGATATATATATTTATATATACTGTATATATATACATATATATATATATATATATATATATATATATATATATATATATATATATATATATATATATATGGGACAATGTACGAACATAAACAAAAATATCTTACTATCATAATAACCCTCATTTCACAGTATCAGACCACCTTTTTCAATATACAAAATTAAACACATAAATGAAAACATCTCGAGGAAATCCGGGCGAACTGGCAATAATTCACCAACTGGAAAACTGTCTATCGGAACAGACAAAATAATACTGGTCTCACTCAAAAACCATCGTTGACACTAGAGACCATATTTTGAGCAAAAAAGAAAGCAAAAAGAATCGCCCGATGGTCCACATTAGCGCCTCCAAAATTCCATCAACAAAACGAAACGAAAAACTGGAGCGAGGGGATTAGCCTCCATCTCCCACAACGCCTCGGGACCTCACAATCTGAGTTAGCTCTGGATGCCAAAGAGCCGTGTTCATAGCGCCCAGACGCCCGATCAACAAGGCTTAAGTTTCGGATTCCACCATAACAAAAGCCATTGGTGCTGACACCAACAAGAAAATAACAATGGGTTCTGGCAGTAGAGCGTGAGGGAGCTTGTACTTTATCTCCCCATTCGTTCTCTTCGACGCTGAGCGTGAAATGACTACGAAAGGACTGGAAAGCGGACAACGGGCAAGGAGGGAAGGGTTGGAATCTGACAATCATCACGCATCAGATGAAGAAATGTAAAGCTTTCGTCAAACAAGTAACTTCGTTTGCATCGCAAATGTGACTGGATTGACCCCTCCGCCATGATGAGTTATTGTCAGCGGAAGAAAATCCTTAAATAACCAACAAATAATCACGCCACATATTACGTACTCATAGTGGTATTAATGAGTGCAAAGAACTAAATTCGATTTAGCCAACATACTCCAGTCAGCAAAGGATAAAAGACGCCGAAACACTGAATATATTTTGGTCGAATATCGCCTTTAAAGGCCGCAGAAAGCCCGTCATAACATACCCGGCTAATTCGGTGGTCTATTTTAAGAAGAGAGGAAAAATACACCGAAAATACAGAGGCCGATTTTGACGATGAAATAAGAGAGAGAGAGAGAGAGAGAGAGAGAGGAGAGAGAGAGAGAGATGACGAGACGAAAGAGACGAGATGTGGACCGAGACAGAGGAGATAGAGAAACAAGACAAAACGAGACAAAAGTGAGAGAGAGAGAGAGAGAGAGAGAGAGATGATACAAAATGGGACGAGAGAGATGGACCGAGACGCGACGAGACGAAAGAGAGGAACAAGACAAAAGAGGACAAACGAGAGAGAGAGAGAGAGAGAGAGAGAGAGAGAGAGAGAGAGATATGATACAAAATGGGACGAGAGAGATGGACCGAGACGCGACGAGACGAAAGAGAGAACAAGACAAAAGAGACAAACGGACAAACAGAGACAAGAGAGAGAGAGAGAGAGAGAGAGGAAGGGCGCTGGCTCTGTTCCAAAACCTCAATTTAAAATTGCCTTTCCACTTTTCTGCCGAACGCTTCGCTGCATACGTTTCCCCTCTCCCAACCCTCCGAAATCGACGGAACTCCGCTGAAATCTGAAGTTCGAATTTCTGGCGCAATAAAAAAAAAAAAGTATTGAAAGCATCGGAAAGAATTTCAAACCGGCAATAAAATCAGCAATAAAGCTATAAGCTGTAATAATCCTGACACTCTTCCCATCGATATTTTCAATGTCAAACCATAACCTTGACCTAGATTCTGTTTTTATTACTACTGCAATTATATAATTTTTGGTACCAATATCAACTCTATTATTATTATTATTATTATTATTATTATTATTATTATTATTATTATTATTATTATTATTATTATTATTATTATTATTATTATTATTATTATTATGTGTGCGTATAGTATATTGACACTCTTATCATTAATATTTCTAATATCAAACTATAACCTTGACCTAGATTCTGTTTTTATTACTGCTGCAATTATATTATTTTTAGTACCAATATCAACTCTATTACTATTATTATTATTAATTATTATTATTGTTAAAATTAGCAATAAAACTATCAGCTGCAACTATACCGACACCCTTGTCATTAATATCTCCAACATGAAAATATAACCCTCACCTAGATTCTTATTTTGTATTACCGTTGAAATTATGTACTCTTTAGGGCCAGCATCAGCTTACTATTATTATTATTATTATTATTATTATTATTATTATTATTATTATTATTATTATTATTATTATTATTATTATTAAGCAATTCTCTTTGCATTTTATAATTTACTTTCATTTTTATCTATTTACTTAAAAACTTATTTATTTTTTCTTTTCTAATAACTGATCTCTACTTTCTGTATTTCCCATTACCTTTCGTAGTTCTTTAAAATGAACACCATATTCTTTGGAACTTTAAATGAACACCATATTCTTTGAAACTTGAATTTAATGTCAATGGCCCCTGTGGGCTTGTTCCATATGAATAGGGTTCTTCTACTGAATAATAATAATAATAATAATAATAATAATAATAATAATAATAATAATAATAATAATAATAATAATAATAATAATGATAATAATAATAATAATAATAATAATAATAATATTATTATTATTATTATTATTATTATTATTATTATTATTATTACAAGGACATCGGATATTTCGAAATACCTCCAAACAAATTCATCTTACGTAATGACATAACGACTGGAAAAAAACTCAAACTCACTAAACGGCAGAAAGTGATCAAACAATGCTTAAAGATTAAAGCGCCTCTGGGCCCTCCATAAGTTTCGTACCTTAGAGGCTTTTTGAAGAATAACCCCAACATCAAACCCATGATAGTACCGAATCTTTTTTTTTAATGACTTTACAAAGCTTGGCGTTTTACAATGGGGTTCGTAGTTTCAATCTTGAAACAGTTGAAATACCTTTACTCTCCAGGACATAAGAGAATATACCTTTCCTAAACCCCCCCCCTCTCTCTCTCTCTCTCTCTCTCTCTGCGTTTCATAATGGGGTTTATTTCAATCTCGTATCAGTTGAAATAACTTATTCTCCAATAAATATGAGAATACACCTCTCTCTCTCTCTCTCTCTCTCTCTCTCTCTCTCTCTCTCTCTCTCTCTCTCTCTCTCTCTGCTTTAACTTCTACAGATACATTACTTTAAATCCACGTAAATTTAGGGTACGAAACATATATAATTCCTGAATTATAGCCAGAATAAAAGAAAATCCAAACGAAAATGACTCACAATTTGCACTCAGACTTCAAACAGCACAAACCTGAAAGTATTAAAGTATGCTGCAGAGTACGACGAGGCACTTGAACTAACTGAAGAAATTGCAGGAAAGGCCTCTTGTGTGCAGCCAGCATCGGCACTAACTGTCTTCTCATTGCGTTGCCTCAGTGGAATGCCTTGAGGGAGTAAGGATTTGCTTCACTTTTTAGTCTTCTGTGAAAGAAAACTACTGAGGTGGCTATTTTTCTGTCCGTCCTCAGATCTTAAAAACTACCATGGCAAGAGGGCTGCAAATTGGTATGTTGAGCATCCACCCTCCAATCATCAAACATCCCAAATTGCAGCCCTCTAGCCGCAGTAGTTTTTTTTTTTTTTTATTTAAGGTTAAAGTTAGCCACAATCGTGCTTCTGGCAACGATATAGGATACGCTACCACCGGCTCGTGGTTAAAATTTCATGGGCCGCGGCTCATACAGCATTATACCGAGACCACCGAAAGATAGATCTATTTTCGGTGGCCCTGATTATACGCTGTAGCAGCTGTACAGAAAACTCGATTGCGCAGAAGAAACTTCGCACATTTTTTACTTGTTTAGTTTTCTGTAAAAGAAAACTGTTGAGATGGCTTTGTCTGTCCCCCCTCAGATCTTAAAAACTGCTGAGGCTGGAGGGCTGCAAATTGGTATGTTGAGCATCCACCCTCCAATCACCAAACATACCAAATTGCAGCCCTCTAGCCTCAGTAGTTTTTATTTCATTTAAGGTTAAAGTTAGCCACGATTGTGCATTTGGCAACGCTATAGTACAGGCCACCATCGGGCAGTGGCTGAAAGTTTCACGGGCCGCGGCTCATACAGCATTACACCGAGACCACCGAAAGATAGATCTACTTTCGGTGGCCTTGATTACACGCTGTACAAAAAACTCGACTGCGCCGAAGAAACTTCGGCGCATTATTCGCTTGTTTTCTGTTTGCCGACCGGAGGCGTCTGGTAATTTGCCTGTCTGTCCGTCTGTCGGTTTTCCAGTCTCTAGATTTCCGTTTGTACGTCAGTCCGTTGAGGATGAAGTTTTTCAAAGCAAAACTTCTGGAAATATGCGAGACAGAGGCTTCAAAATTTGGCTTACGCGCTCAACTACTGAAGTCGATGTGTAGAGTGAAGTCAAGGTTAAGGTCAAAATAATACTTGAAAGGTCAAAGGTTAAATTGTAATTAGCCGCAGCAAATTATATTACCAAAATCAGGACCTACCCAATCCTAAAAAAAAAAAAAAAAAAAAAAATAAAAACTTAAGACTGGAGTACGTTCCTGAGTCTGAGTTTGGCTCCGAAAGAAAACACCCTATAGCAGCCTGGGAAAATAGAACCAGGTAATGAGTTCCAGAGTTTAGCAATAGAAGAACAAAAAGTCACTGAATGTTGCAATCTGAAGACTGTAGATTGTTATGGCGTACGTGAGGGAACAGGAGGCTTGACAGGTGTTTAAGAGACCGTCTGAGAGGATGAGTGACTATCCCCTCGAGAAGTCACCTTTCTGTAAAGAGGAAGGAGCACCGAGAGGAGTTAAAGCCTGAGTTACAAGCCAGAGGCCAAGCGATGGGACCTAAGAGGCCATTCAGTTCTCAAAGGGAAATTGAGAGTAAAAATGTTTTAAAGGAGTAAGTAGGAAAACCTCGCAGTTGCACTACGAAACAATTGTTGGGAGAGGTTGGAAAGCAAGACGGAAGAAAGCAAATATGACCGGAGGTACAGTAAAGGGAACGAAAGGGGTTGCAGCTAGGAGCCGAACAATGCAAAACCTAAAGTAATGCTTTCAATAAACTGATGATACTACCCCATACGGAAAGAAAGAGTCACTTAACAGACGAAATATCATTCATTTCATCCCGCCGCAAAAAAAAAAAAAAAAAAAAAAATTTAAATTACGCAAGTAAAACATGAGCACATGAAATTTACCACATCAATTCGTTTGAATCACTTGTAGGAACTCTACACAAAAGTCAGCTGCCGCAGCCATATGTAAATTCATCGCCCCAGGAAAAGGTGGAGATGTTGTAAATATAGGCATCTTGAATAATTTCACAGGCCGATGACTTGGGCCTAACACAACTTGGGAGTTTCAGTCGAGCATGGAACTTATACAAGGCTTGAGGTTTTTCACTGCAAAGGCAAATCTCTTGTATATGGCCTGGTTTGCATATAAACAATGTAATTATTAATATTGTAGTTGGTGATGTTATTACTGGAATTATCTATTATTATTATTGTTGTTGCTGACACTATCCTAACGCCATAGCCTGTGTACTGGTATACTGTTATTGTTAACGTCATGAATTACATCGTTCTCCAGATTTTCGCTTTGAATAACGTCGGCCATTTTGAAGAAAATCTTCAAAACCGACAACAGAATACGGTGCTCATGAAGAAGCGAAAGTTCCAGAGCGCCACCCATGTAACTGCATCATTCTCCATCCCGCCCTCGAAAGCGGGCAAAATAATAAAATAAAATAAAAAAAAAAATAGAAAAAGAAAAAAAATGCGCTGTACAGCCTATAATGCTATATGAAACTCTCATCCACGACCTATGAAACTCTCAGCCGCGGCCGATAAAACTTTCAGCCACGGCCCGGTGGTGGCCTGTGTTGCTGGCACTTTAAGCAGCGCCAGACGCGTGATCATGGCTAATTTTAACCTTAAGTAAAATTAAAACTACTGAGGGTAAAGGGCTGCAATTTGGTATGTTTGATGATTGGAGGGTGGATGATCAACATACTAATTTGCAGCCCTCTAGCCTCAGTAGTTTTTAAGATCTGATGGCGGACGGACAGACAAGATGCCATCTAAATAGTAAAAGAAATAATAATAATAATAATAATAATAATAATAATAATAATAATAATAATAATAATAATAATAATAATAATAATAATTATTATTATTATTATTATTATTATTATTATTATTATTATTATTATTATTAATATATTCAGATGAAACCTATTCATATGGAACAAGCCCACAGGGACCACTTGACTTGAAATTCAAGCTTCCAAAGAATATGGTATTCATTGCGAAGAAGTAGAGCAAGGTAAAAGGAAATACAAAAAGAAGAGATCTCACTCATGAAAAAATAAATTAATACATAACAAATTAATAAA
>NC_089768.1:31595000-31605000 GCF_040412425.1 Macrobrachium rosenbergii
TATATATATATGTGTGTGTGTGTATTTTATATATATATTTATATATTTATATATATATATATATATATATATATATATATATATATATATATATATATATAAAATGCAAAACGTACATATATATTGTGTGTATACAATATTTCTCATTATCTTATGATGAGACTGTCAGAAACAGTTACGTCACGAGCGTTATGTGACACAACACTGTCGTAGGAGAATCTAGGACGGAGAACGTGAATAGGCCTACCAAACGTTAGGCCTAATACGGTATCCTACACCGTTTGATGCCCTATTAGTCTCATAATTCATGACTTTCACTTTTCGCTGTTGAGTTACTCATTAGTTTCATAACTTCTAAGAGGGTAAGTGGGATTACAACATTTTACAGCATACAAATGTGAGTATATATGTATATATATATATATATATATATATACGAGAAAAATGCATGTGAGAAATTACCAGTTTTTTTATTTATTGTTATAATTCAAAACGTATGCGTTGAGCTCTAATTCCGAAATACAGGCGAGGAAATAATGGCGAGGAAAAGGGGTTGTGTTAAACGATTGCAGAACGTCGTGAGAAAATGTCTCGTTCTAATATTGTTGTTTATATGCTTGGGAAGTTGTGATCCATATGTATTAATTTATTGACCAATAAAAATCCTGAATGTGGGACTTGTTATTATATATGTTATTATATATATATATATATATATATATATATATATATATATATATATATATATATATATATATATATAATATAATATATATATATATATATAAAAAAGATACATATACAATGCGTGTATGTGTGTCTGTGATAACATGTCCCCTACATCCAGGATTTTTATTGGTCATTAAATTAATACATATGGATCACAACTTCCCAAACATATAACCAAAAAAAAACTAAAAAAAAAAGGCATTTTCTCAAACCCTTTTTCTTGACTTTTTCCTCGCCCGTATTCCGGAATTAAAGGATTAGCGCATACGTTTTGAATAATAATAAATTTTTTAAAAAACTGGTAATTTTTCACATGCATTCTTCTCTAATATAACACTGCTTTGAAACGGCCAAGAACCCAAAGTCTCGCTTGACAGAGTAGGAACCTCGCTAAAAGTTTGGGAACACTCGCGGGAAGTTATCGTTGGCGGGAACGAGGGTCCAAAATGGGAACACACAGACACACAGCAGAATTATTATTATTATTATTATTATTATTATTATTATTATTATTCAGAAGATGAAAGCTATTCATATGCAACAAGCTCACCAAAGGGGCCACTGACTTGGAATTCAAGTAAGAGAAGGTCAAGGGAAATATAGAAAGAAAAGATCTCACTTATTAAAAAGAAAAAACAAAAATAAATTAATAAATTAATAAATAAATCCCTCCATCTGAACTTTGGCCTTCCTCTTCTTCTATTTCAACCTCCATGCCAATAATAATTTTACATAAATGATCTTCTCTCCCACAACAAGACCAAACCACAGCAGTCTGCCTTCACCATAACCAGCACTAACAAGTAATAAAACAAAATTCAAAATAAATCGCGTCTGAAACCACTTGATGACGATAAGACAACCTTGCTATCAGAGTAAAAGTTCCTCCCCAACTGAAGCGTGGGGGGGCCAAAAAGAGCTTTAAATTAGATCAAACGAAAATATTTCGACATCATCAGCGGTTTATACAAGATCACCGTCGAAGAGTGAAAAAAGGGTCACCATTCCAGATCTTGGTTCCCTCCAATCCAATCTTTTCGCAGATGCTCTAAGTTCCTCCCCCCCCCTCCAACCTCCCCTCCCACCTCTTCTCCAAGTTACGCCTCTCGAACTCCAGCGACTTTCTCAAGTTGACACGTGTTTCCTAAGTTAAGGTATCTCTTCCCCTTGGCTCGTTGGTTTCCGACTCTCTCTCTCTCTCTCTCTCTCTCTCTCTCTCTCTCTCTCTCTCTCTCTCTCTGATAACGAAGAGCCCAACTGTAAAAATTGGTCCAACAAATAAACTCTCTCTCTCTCTCTCTCTCTCTCTCTCTCTCTCTCTCTCTCTCTCTCTCTCTCTCTTGATAACAAAGAGCCCAACTGGAAAATTTGGGCCAATAAATAAACTTCCCCGTGTTGGCGTTGTGAGCTACGTAAAAATAACTTCTGTGAAGTTATATTTGCTCCGAGTTCTTCTTCTCCTTCTTCTTCTTCTTCTCGATTTTCGTTTGACCAACAAGAGAGGAGAGGAAAAAGAACTCGGGTCTTTTGAAGCCACGAGCCGCCGAGACACAAAACACACCGTTGTTGGTCAGCCGCCAACTTTATAACAGCAATGAAGAGAAACAATCGAATTGAAAGAAGTTTCGGTGACGGTTTTTATAAGAGGATGTGTGTGTGTGTGTGTGCGCGCGTGCCTGCGTGTGCACGCGCTTGGAATGTGTGTGTGTGTGTCTGAGTACGTATATATGTATGAATGTACGTATGTATTATGTATTTATGTATGTGCAACCAGTCTGCTTCTTTTACAAAAACTTCCAATAAAACATTAATTAATAAAAAAAAATATATATATATATATATATATATATATATATATATATATATATATATATATGAATGATGAGATTTAATAACCTCTACACGATACATTTTATCCGTCAGTCCGGATTAGCTTTGATACCGGAATACAAAAGGGATTATGTTTACGTAAATAGTGAATTGTGCAAACCCACTTTTTTCATGTAGATCTATTTTACACATATTCCCTTATTCTCTTCCGCTTACGAGCAGTTTTTCTTCTTTTAATATTATTTTATTTAGCCATTAATCCATCTAATAAAAAGGCAAATTACTCAACCATTCCTTCATAAACAACTTCTCCATATTACCTGAAACGGTAAAATATATTTAATATATTTACAGTAAGTTCAGCTTTACGTGTGTTGGGCGTCAGATCATTTATTCATTCCCAGTGGAATTTAAATATTATTTCCATTAATGATATTGAAAAATGATGGCAATGAAATCGAAATTAAGTAGCTAAATAAAAAAAAAAAGACCGCATCTCATTTTCAGTTTTAGATTTTTTTATTTTGCCGCTGGAAAATTATTTCAACATTGCCAAAAAGGGGAAGAACGGGAATTGAATTTCTGAATTACTGCAACTGCGAATCTTGTAAACAAATTAATAAATAAGCAGACGGATAAATGCCTTAATTCAAAATGGGTGGTAAGAGGGGTGAGGGGCAAGGTGGGGGGAGGGGGGAGGAGTGTTATGAATTGCCATGAATTCGCAGAATAAACAAATATCTATGATGCCTTTGGGTCTCTCTCTCTCTCTCTCTCTCTCTCTCTCTCTCTCTCTCTCTCTCTCTCTCTCTCTCTCTCTCTCTCAGACATTTTTCTGAAGTGTATATTTATTTTTATTTATTTATCAATGTATTTTTATTTATATTATAATAATTGAAAATAAATTATTATTATTTATTATATCATTTCATTAATCCTCTCAATATTTTTCAAAACAATAAAGTACGTAAAACTCCTCACTAGCATAAGAAACATGGCGTAATAATTACCACTCCTGAACGGCCATTATTCATTACATCATTAATCCGCTTTTTATTATTTTATTTTCATTATTTCTGGTAACAATAAATCACATAAAATTCCTTCCTAAAATATGAGAAACGGCGTAAGATTTATCATTCCCGAACGCTTGCAGACAAGAAAATTCCTTCTCCCTGACAAAAACAACAGAGCCTCACCAGTGCACCGTAGGAAAGCGAAGGCTTACGGATGAATCTCGATCCCAAGGAAAATTTATTTGTATTCGTATTCCTCCTGTGATGTTACTTGTCTTTTGAGATATATTCATGCTAAAATGACTTAATATACAGCCGATGAAACTGATAAGAAGTTAAAGTAACAGACGCACAAAAACCTGAAGAGAGGAAAAATAAAGTGTTACTTCTGTGAAGAACCAATTTCGGAGAAATGTTAAACTTTCGCAAATGTAACCCAGCTTGAGTCAGTTATATTATCCACTTGAAATAAAGACGGATTTGTATATAATGTCTTGCAAATACAGAGCGCAGAAATCAACGATAACATCTCATGAACAATAACGCTTCTTTTATTCTGAAGTTCCATTATTCACCAGATGTAAAGCTTAGGTTGCGTGCAAAAGCAGGTTCCACAAACTAGACAGAATGTACCATGTAGGTTAAATAAATTTCTTTATGATTTTTATGAAAATAATTTTCTGAACATTTTATACGGGTTTAGTTTGAATCTCTCTCTCTCTCTCTCTCTCTCTCTCTCTCTCTCTCTCTCTCTCTCTAGACGGCGTGGCCTCAAAAGGTATAAGCCTTCCTATCCTCAGCAAATCTTTTGAGAAGAAGATGCTGACGCCATTCCTTTCACAAATTTGTTTGAAACCAACCATACTCGACCAATTACCTATTACATAATAAACAATTAAGGTCAACAGTCAAGACGTAATTTAAGATAACGTGTCTAGGATGTGTGTGTGTGTGTGTTTGTGCATTCCACTTACTAATGATACTTGGCAAAAAATATCTAAATGGTTGAGTACATCAAGGGCAGTAAATAAATTATAACTAATCCCAATCCGCATAAGTAAAATGAAAAAATACAAAGCCGCTACCTTTCCGGGAAGCAGTATAACAAATAAGGTATAATATCACGAATAAAAAAAAAAAAAAAAAAAACATATATATATATATATATATATTATATATATATATATATATATATATATATATATATATAAATGCATATGTACAGTATATATATATAATCGTTGTTTAGTATTCAAGTTAGGTTCATACTGATTTTTCCTGTAGATTAAACGAAGACAAAATAATGAGACAATAATCAAGTTTAGTATACAGAAATACGAATCATCAAGTATTTATGCAAAGTATACATGTGCGAGAGAGAGAGAGAGAGAGAGAGAGAGAGAGAGAGAGAGAGAGAGAGAGAGAGAGAGAGAGAGACACTTTCGAATTAGACGGTCAATTTGCACGCCTAATGAACCAAAACAAGACCTTTACCCAGGCAACGAGCCACTAACGCAAGACTTTGTCGACAAAAAATACAAATGCAATTCGTACACAAGAGAAAAGGGCTTTGGTTTCTACAACATTTAATTAAATGCTACATCACTGAAATTCCCTCTTGTATATCAACTGAATTTTTCAATTAAATGTCACAATATAATAAACAGATGCTTCTGCTGTGTATTCAAATTAAAACCCGTAACAGAATTCCGTCTGGAAAATCAAATGATATCCGAGGTACAAAAAAAATAAAATAAAATAAAATAAAAGGAATTTTTTAATTAAACAGAAATCCTTTCTTTCTGCGAATTTCCACTCATGCGCTTCCAATGTAAATCCACGCCAACTGAGATTAATATGTTTTTGTTACTGTTATTTATCATATTTTGTTTTTACTCCATTTATTGATAATATACATTTTTTTTTAATTCATCGTATTCTAAACTATATCTTGCCCTGTCTACATACCTAAAATAAAAATCAGGTTTCATCTTACACGTACATGCGTGTACATATAATTACCATGAAATGTAATTGGTCTCAAGCAATACCTAATGGGTGGATTTGAAATTCACATTGTCTGAGAAAGGAAAAAAAAAAGATAAAGAAGAATAACAGGAAAAAAGAAAACTAACCAAAATCCTCATAATTGTTGGATAGATGATAATAAACATAAACACAGGGATGAAAAACAAAGCTAAACTAAATGTCTTGTCAATTTTACCAAGTTTTGACACACACTCATAATATAGGTGATTAATCAAAGAAAGATATACACATAAATAAGCAGTATTTAACGTTCAGATCAAAATTAAAACATTCCACCGTAGTCAAGAGAAGAAATAGGGTGAATTATTACTTATTTTTTATATAAACTCAGAGAGAGAGAGAGAGAGAGAGAGAGAGAGAGAGAGAGAGAGAGAGAGAGAGAGAGAGAGAGAGAGAGAGAGAGAGCAACATAATTGCGTTACCCAACAATACAATGCAAATTAATTTTATTCAGCCTTCAATTGTCAATAGGCATATCAGCCGAATGTTTAGAGAGAGAGAGAGAGAGAGAGAGAGAGAGAGAGAGAGAGAGAGAGAGAGAGAGAGAGAGAGAGAGAGAGATTCGTTACTCAACGAAACAATGCAAACTAATCTTATTCATCCTTCAACTGTCAATGGACATATCAACCGAATGTTTAGCTAAAAACCTCTAACAAATAACTCAGAGAGAGAGAGAGAGAGAGAGAGAGAGAGAGAGAGAGAGAGAGAGAGAGAGAGAGAGAGAGAGAGAGAAGAGCTTAACTGTAATATGTCTACTCGTATGTGGTAGCATTCAAGCTGATATTCAAGAAACAAAAAATAAATAAAGAAAACAAATAAATAAATAAATAAAAAGGATAACCTACTTTGACAGCTCCCATAAGAAGTGAAAACCTAACCTTATTTAGAGGGTTGCTGGTTGTGGAGAAGATATACAATAATTACATCAAGACCCGAGGTTGCAGACTGCGCCATCCATAGCTAAGGGTAGACTGCGCCATGCACAGCTGAGGGTATAAGTAAAATTCGATAAGGGAAATGGTAGCTATGGATGCAGTTGGCTTAACAAGGTTTCTGATGGGGAATCGAATTAAACGGGATAGGGACTGCGGTCATCTCTGCGGTTAGAGTAGAAGAATAAGACAAATCTGACGGCCTGCTGTTAGGCTGTGTACATTATTAATAACGGCTGTGCAGTTATTGGGTACCTTACAGCAACAATATCAACAACAACAAACACCTCTGAGACTGAAGATGATAACAGTAAGGGCAATAATTTTCATAAATTAAAAAATATTACCATGAGTCTTAAAATGGAGAAACAAATCCAAAGTTATGCATCTGTACAAATATACTTAAAAGTAAAGCTAAACAGAAAGCTTTATTTTTATATATATTTTTACCAATACACAACTGGATTTTTTTCCAATAATTTTACTTTCAATGCCTACGAAATTGGTACTGTTACTGAGCCAATTGCGACAACTACCACCACCACCACCACTACTATTGCTACTACTAATACTACTACTACTACTACTACTACTACTACTACTAATAATAATAATAATAATAATAATAATAATAATAATAATAATAATAATAATAATAATAATAATATAACACTAAAAGCATACAACAAACCTCGCCATTACGTGTTAAATTCACCCATCGCCACTGATGTTTGAACGCCAGTGTTATCTCCACGAGTGAATTTAGTCTATAAACTATTAAAATCTGTAAAATTCAAATTATCAACCATCTACCATAAAGCTAAATTCACGGCTCAATCTCAGTATCAAAATTCAGACTCATCTCAAATCACTAACCGTTAGATTAATACAACTAATATTTCAAAATAATACTTCATCTGTCAACAATGGAAGTGTCACAGATATTGACTGTCATTTAACAGAATGGAGGGTATGCAGAACAAACGAATTTTATCAATGAAAACGATTTATCCACCATCACAAATTTTCACTCAAACGATTCTTGTTTTTTCCAAAGATTTATATTCCACCGAATGATTTATTTACAAGTATTTTATTGAGAAAAGTTAAGATAAACTTAAAGATAAGTTTCCGTCGATCTAAACAAGACTGACTCCAAACCAGAGGTGAGGATTAATTGTGCATACAGAAATTTAATCTGCGAGTCCAGATTTGTTCTCCTAACATTAAATTAATCTTTCATAACTATATTTAATTCCAGTCACATGAATTTCATTTGACAAACTCTCCCCTCCGCATCACACCCCTTTTCAAACCTTTTCGTGCCGCAACTTAGTCGCAAAAAAAAATGCTTTCATTTAAGTTTCCCCTTAAACGCCACAATTCCTTTATCAACACTATTCTGCTCTCCTGCCCACCCTCTACGCTGAGTTCCTACTTTTATTTAAGTTCTTGCTTTTATTTCTTTTGTTTTGGTTCCTGCTTTTATTTTCATTGGCTTCTGACTCTCACCCTCCGGCCACCTTCCATTACTTTGTTCTCTACTGCCCTGTTGCCCAACATTCATTATTAGGTGCATCGCCCCCTCTTTATTTAAGTGGTATCCCCTTTCCTTTGTTTAAAGAAATATCAGGGTAACAAATAAAGAGATGAAGCCTAATTTCGAATGCAATTGTTATCACCTTTCTCTTTCTCTCTCTTTACATGCATACATGCATACATACAAACACACACACACACACACACACACACACACACATATATATATATATATATATATATATATATATATATATATATATATATATATATATATATATATTTATATAGTATATATATACATTGAATGTGTTTTATGTATGCAAATGCATAAATCAGGCACATACAGGCATCATGCACATACACACACATTCAACACACAAAGGGTGCTATAAATAACCATTTAATTCACACACACACAAAAATCACACTACACACACACTTCCTGACATAAAATAAACTATATATATATATATATATATATATATATATATTGTATATATTTAAGGATTCTACTTAGAAGAGATTTTAGTATATAATGTACATGTGTGTGTGCATGTATGTAATCACATAAATACACAGTAAAAATGCATCTGGCGTTTTATCTACTGTACTAAATACAATAACTAATCATGAATACAGCTCAACGTAAAATTAATTTTGTTGTAAAATTAATTTTGTTTACACAAAGGGTACTATAAATAACCATTTAATTCGAAAGTGAATTTTTCCCACAAGGCACTGTTCACGATCCCTCCAGATTTATTAAAAATCCTCCCATCGAATAAGAGGAGACTAGTAATAACCTTATTCTCAAGTGCTATCAGATCTTTCTGACTTGGCATTTCAAAATTAAATTGCTACTGAGAAATCCATCGTCCTTTTTCCTCGTGATGAGCACATATTGCTATCTGAAGCGGAATCGGTCGATAACAAGGAGAAAAAAAATAAAACATTGCGTAAATTAAATAAAAGTAATATTAACGAAAAGGAACACCATTCTATTTAATACGAAAGAGATATTAGAATACAACATAGAATTTAGGCCAAAGGCCAAGCGCTGGGACCTATGAGGCGATTCAGCGCTGAAACGGAAATTGACAGTAAGAAGGTTTGAAAGGTGTAACAGGAGGAATACTTCGCAGTTGCACTGTGAATCAATTGTCAGGAGGGTGGATAGAAGGATGGAAAAAAGGGAATATGAATGGGGGTAAAGTAAGAGGAATGAAAGGGGTTGCAGCTAGGGGCCGAAGAGACGTTGCAAAGAACCTTGAGTAATGCCTACAGTGCTCTGATCTCCTTTCCCAGCTAGAAAACGAAGGCCTCTGAAACTTTCACTGGAAGGAAAGGCAGCTGTATCGAGGCTCAAATGAAATACGAACAATTACTGCCGGCCTGTTTTCTCAGCTAAGAAGGAATCGGCGGGGGAAGAAATCCGGGTCACGGGAATGGAACGGAATATAAAACACAGGCCAAATGCCAAGCGCTGGGACCTATGAGATCACTCCAGCTCTGAAAGGGAAGTCGAGAGTAAAAAGGTTTTAAAAGGTGTAACAGGTGGAGAACCTCGCAGCTGCACTTGGAAACAATATTGTTAGGAGAGGGTGGAAAGTAACACGGAAGGACGAGAATATGAACAGAGTTACAGTAAAAGGAATGAAAGAGATCAGCTATAGGGGCCGATGTCACATTGCAGAGAAATTTAAGTAATGCCTACAGTGCACCGCATGAGGTGCGCCGACAGCACTACACCCCTAAGGAACCAGGTCATTGGGGGCTTCAAGAACGGAGTCACAAAATCACAGCAACCGATATTGGAGATATTTCTGTCAAGAGATTCTGGAAAATTAATACAGCAACGAGATTTCGGGCAAATTCCACGAGGGAAGTAATA
Organism: Macrobrachium rosenbergii; assembly: GCF_040412425.1. Taxonomy (NCBI): domain Eukaryota; kingdom Metazoa; phylum Arthropoda; class Malacostraca; order Decapoda; family Palaemonidae; genus Macrobrachium; species Macrobrachium rosenbergii. The sequence goes on from NC_089768.1 coordinate 31,604,990, forward strand.
CCACGGAAAGC
>NC_089768.1:31610000-31615000 GCF_040412425.1 Macrobrachium rosenbergii
TCCCAAAGATGTTTTCCAATTAACAGTACAATATATATATATATATATATATATATATATATATATATATATATATATATATATATATATATATATATATATATATATATGTATATATATATATATATATATATATATATATATATATATATATATATATATATATATATATATATATAATTTATCAAGATGAGGATAATGCTATATTATTCTCTTACCGTTCTGGTAGCAACCACAGATCGTCGCGGCACTGCTGCCTTACCTGGAAAAAGGAAAAGAAATCAGAAATATTTCAAAGCCATTTCTAACGAAGGATGCAAACAAATAACAGTGCACATAAAACGGCTTCCTTTGTTAGCCTTGTAAATCGTCATCATATACTAGTTTCCTTGCTATTGTTTTCGAAAGACAGTGGACAATGTGAATGTTGAAAATGCTTTAGATTTAGTCCACTGAATGAATACTGATAATCTTTATCGAAGCTTATATGGAAATATACACTGTATAAGGCATTATTTGGAAATATACAACACAGGATAAGGCATTATTTGGAAATATACAACACTGCGTAAGGCATTATTTGGAAATATACAACACAGTATAAGGCATTATTGGGAAATATACACTGTATAAGGCATTATTTGGAAATATACAACACTGTATAAGGCATTATTTGGAAATATGCAACAGGAAATAACAACACTGTATATGCCATTATTTGGGAATATACAACACTGTATAAGGCATTATTTGGAAATATACAACACTGTATAAGGCATTATTTGGAAATATACAACACTGTATAAGGCATTATTTGGAAATACACAACACTGTATAAGGCATTATTTCGAAATATACAACACTATATAAGTCATTATTTGAAAAATATACAACACTGTGTAAGGCACTAACTGAAATCTGCAACCTATTAAAATCTATCATTATGCAATATCTATTTGGGATGCCTACTTCTGAAGTACAATCAAATTTACCTCCTTTTTTCAAAAGATGAATTAAAACTGGTGTAATTTGAATTCTTCATGTTTTGAACTGTTGGAAGCAGGCTACGCAAAAACAGTAAATAAACACTTCCCCTACTGCACAGTAAGATATACCCGAATTTACGAAATGGTCACTTATTTTCCAATGTTACCACGCCATATTTCTCTGAATGGCGCATGCGATTTCGTCTATTTTAAACTGATCGTGGTAAGTTCACACGTTTTCATTCGTCTTTTCTTAACGGTGCACAGTTCTAGTCAAAACTGTGAACTGTGAAAGTACAATATTAATGAAAAATAAAAACAACAGTGATATCAATTACATCACTGAAATGCAAAAGAACAGATCCAAGAAAACGAATATTTGGAGATCAATTTTACAACAATTTTACCATCATCTTACGGCGTTTCGTGTATATTAAATACAAAAGAAAAAGAAAAAAAAGAACCTGAACCACTGCCTCTCATAAAATGCCAATTCAAATCCCAAACGCGTAAAAGAACGGGCGGATTTATGCCAACGAAACTGACAAGACAAATCTAAAATCGATGCTTTAAACCAGGCCGTCGTGTGTACTCGTGACAGGCGTAGAGATGCATCGGGGAGGAGGAGGAGGAGGAGGAGGAGGAGGAGGAGGAGGAGGAGAGGAGGAGGAGAGAGAGAGAGAGAGAGAGAGAGAGAGAGAGAGAGAGAGAGAGAGATTCAGCCTATAAATCACTGGAGCCGAAACACCAGAATCAAAGTTGTCTGATTTTGCTTCCAAAAAACAGAAAAATCTTAAGCGTTGTTCCCGAGAAATCGCGAAGCGTAGCCATGTTTATTTAGCCAGAGAGAGAGACAGAGAGAGAGAGAGAGAGAGAGAGAGAGAGAGAGAGAGCTTCAGCCTATAAATCATTGGAGCCGAAACGCCAGAATCAAAATTATCAGATTTTGCTTCCAAAAAAATACAAAAATCTTAAGCGTTGTTCCCGAGAAAGCGCGTAGCGTAGCCATGTTTATTTAGCCGCTCAACATTTCGTACACTTATTCTCTTTTCCTGCTTTCTGGTCTCTTTGTGACCCTCTGCCGCTTGCACCAATCTGCTAAGGTTTGTTGTTAATTTTAATCAGACTTGGGGTATCTCTCACACGGGTGCAAAGTATTCGTAAGTACAACCCTCCTCTCTTATCCGGGTTTGAAAGTACAAACTCTCATCACGAAGTTCTCTATATTTCTCTATACCTAACGATGGAGTGGATGGTATTTCTATAAATTAACGTCGCAACACCGGTGGTCTTCCAGACATCCGTTGAGGCTTCATCTCCAATTTATGTTAAACAATCACTATTAATACTAACACAACTAAACTCACTTCTATAAAAACATGTACGATGAACTTAGCCGCAGACGCAGAAAGATTCTGATTAAGAACTGCAGCAATATTCAATGAGCTCTCATTTTAATCTGGATATCGAATTTATCAGCATACCAAGACTTGTTTATAATCTCGCTATTGCAGCCATCTACAAAGATTTTTTTAGCAAATGCAATAACCGATATACGTCTCTAAGGAATATTGTTACTAGTTGCAAAGTTACCGTAGCAATTCAGTTCTTTAATTCTGGACAATCATAAAAACTCTCATGATATTGCCTAAGATACTCAATACTTACAGTATATGCTTATAGTTTAATACATAAGGGCCGTGGCTGGCGAGAGGGAAACTGTCCCGGGCTGGACGACGCAGTCTAAGAGTGAAGTTTATCTCCCGTAGGTTATTGTTGTTACACAAACGGGAAAATAAGAGGACACATAGCCTAATGGTTTTTATTCAGCAGACATCGGGGTAAGCACCTACGACGTTTATATACTATATATGTGAATATATATATATATATATATATATATATATATATATATATATATATATATATATATATATATAATTTAAATGTAAATGTGTATATATATACATATATATATATAAAATATGTGTATATATATAAATATACATATATATATATATATATATATATATATATATATATATATATATATATATATATACTGTATATCAGTACTCCATTTAAATATAATCCTCACAATCTCGTTGGGCAATCAAGTTACATATCATTTCAATTCAATTACCATGCAGTCAGTCCCTATGGGACACGTAACATTAAATGGAAAACCATGGGGAAAATATCAGCTGTAACATCAACAAATGTAGAGGATAATCTGATAAATAATTTGTACTAAAAAAGTCTCAGAAATAAATGAAAACAAAACAAACCAGGTCAGAAATGTTTAGGTATTAACTTGTGTTTTAAAACGTATATATTATGAGAGAGAGAGAGAGAGAGAGAGAGAGAGAGAGAGAGAGAGAGAGAGAGAGAGAGAGAGAGAGGGGAGGGGAGGGAAGGGGAGGAAGATGGGAGGGGGGATGGGGAGAGATGAAAGGCGTTTCATTTCACTGATTAATTCATTTGTGAAACCTAACACTGCAAGTCTAAAACAAATTATATTTCTGCACTACGTATGGCATTCTGACATTTTGTTCTTTACATTAATTTTTTTTTCTTTTTTTGAAGCTTCTAAACTTATCGTCTTTTTTTTATTGCAAGACGAGTGTTATCTAAGAGTTGTTATGTAAGTGTTTTCGTTCTTCTATCTTCCTGTCAGTCACAACGATATTCAAAAACAGTTTTATCGAAGATAAGCAAAGGCCAATGAAGCATATAAAATATTTCTCGTAACAAATATGCCGGTGAAGGAACTGTTAAGATTTTCTCAGAAAAATTATAACAGTGCTATCCATTGCACCCTGCTCCTTCGACGCACTGGGATATCCACTTCAAGTACTGCCCTGACCTGAATATTTCCTAACCTATACCAAAACTAGCTTTCACGCGGAAAACCAAAGACTGTGTTGAGGTACGATTGGACCAACCTATACCAAAAACTGAAAACCAAAGACTGTGTTGAGGTACGATTGGACCAACCCATACCAAAAACGGAAAACCAAAGACTGTGTTGAGGTACGACTGGACCAACCTATACCAAAACCGGAAAACCAATGACTGTTCTGGGGTACGATTGGACCAACCTATATCAAAACCGGAAAACCAAAGACTGTGTTGAGGTACGATTGGACCAAAATACTTTTCGATCGATCAGAAATCTCTCTGAAGAGTGGCGTGGGAAGGACATCCGGTTCATGAGAGAGAGAGAGAGAGAGAGAGAGAGAGAGAGAGAGAGAGCCATAAGTCACAGAAGCAGATTTGTGGATATTCCTGCTCAAGGGCCTCTGAAAAAATGAATACCCCTGCGGTCTTCAAAAGGTCAACAGGTAGAGAGATTTCAGGTATCCCTTGTGCATTATTGAGGCGAGGTGGTGTAAAATTTTCAGGAATATTTTTGCAAGCTGTAATTGAGCTTCTTTTTCTTCTACAGATTTTCCTGGTTTCGGAGATAAAAACGAATTGATCTTACATGCTCTTACACTAATTTTACATTTCATATTGCTTTATAATCGTAAAATTTGGGTAAAAATCTGCACCTACAATAGTCATCCCTGATTGAAAATAGGGTCTAGAAGGGAAAAATTAAAAACAAATCCTAAGACAAGTATAACAATAATTTTTCCCCCTTTGTTTCGCTAAGTAACTCCTATATTCATCCAAACTTTTCTTCCTAAACATTTTATACGAATAATATTCTTTGACTTACAAAACGCTGTTTCGTTTCATCCTTTTTCAATTTAGCTGCATTGATCTAAAATCATAGCGAAACTTTAGGACTTTGCTTCTTTTCTCTTGTTTTTTCCTTCTTTCTACATCCAGTCACCGTTGTTAGCAAGGCAAGGTCATGTTCTAAAACAGTCTTCTTCATATACCACCACTGGAAAGATATTGGCCGAAGTCCAGTATTTATTAACAAATATTGCTCCTGAAACGGCTCTCTCTCTCTCTCTCTCTCTCTCTCTCTCTCTCTCTCTCTCTCTCTATAGCATTATTGCC
>NC_089768.1:31620000-31622500 GCF_040412425.1 Macrobrachium rosenbergii
AGTAATTTTGGGAGACAACAAAGTAGAATTTTTTTTAAAAAACAAAGGGAGGAAACCATCAGGATCTTCTCCAACCCAGCTATCAAGATTATCCAGAATTTTCTTAACATCCCTGGAGCTCAATGCAAATTTTATAAGATTAGGTTCAGGATGACAAGTATCAGGGAGAGGGACATTCTCAGCTGATTGCTTAGCTTCAAAAAGCTCGATGAAGCAGTTCAACCCTTTCCCTAGGGCCAGTAACCAATCTGCCATCATCTGTTAGCAGTGGTGGAATGGGAGACGAGCCTGACCCAAGTTAGATGATGCCAATTTGGCCCACCACAGATGAGACTGAGTAATTCCTTCAAGTTTCCTCTTCAATGAATTATTGTAATTTCTCTCGGCTGTATTGTAAGTTCTATTCGCAGTACGGCGAGACTCAACAAAAATGGTGTAATTTTCATTTGAACGATTTTATCTCCATGCCTTCAATTTGGTCTGTTTGTCATGGTAGGCTCGTCTACATATATCATCAAACCATGGCTGGTCATTTGTCCTAAATTTGATGACCTTTCTAGGGACATGTCTTATTAAAATAGCCATCAGAATTTCATTTAACCTCTTCTTGGGATCACGATCTAATGTAGCAACTGAAATATTAAGTGCCTGACAAGCTTCAATAATGGGATCCCAATTGGCTCTGGATTTCAGCCAGACCATTTTTCCAACGGTGGAATTAAGAATATACCGATTGACATATATGTCTATCTCAATGGCGCAGTGATCACAAGTGCCTAAATATTCACAGACCTTGGACTTGACAATAGCTGGAACATCTGTTAACATGAGGTCTAATCTATTACCAGAAATGTGCGTGGGTCACCCAATTAGCTGGACAAAATCGGGGGATACGCAGAACTCAAAAGCAGACCAGCCATGTTGACCTGTGGAATTTATATATATATATATATATATATATATATATATATATATATATATATATATATATATATATATATATGTTATGCTTATATCTACCATGCAGATAATACTATAACCTTATTGCAAGAGGAAAGGGCATCCTTGGTGAATGAAATGAAATTTCAGGAAAAAAAACTTTTATTTTACTGAAGAGTAATTAGTGACATTTATGTGAAAAGACGCGAATTGTAAAGAAGAGATCTTTAAACGAAGGCTTCCTCTTGAATTTCGATTATTCAAAGCTCATCAAAATTCTCTTCTCTTGAAGAAACCTTAAGATTCCTAACTGTAAATTCGAGTCAGTTTTCCCAAGACTTCACTAAGAGGATTTTAGATCTTGGCCTAATTTGAATTTGAAAGAATTTCAGATTCCATCATTGAAACGATGTAATTTATTCCCTTTTCATTTCTTTCCTGGTCTACCTTTCTTTTCGCTTCCGAAATGTGTCATGTCTCAAACGTGCTTCTATTTTCAAAGTTTCTAAGATCTTCAATCGGTAAGAAATTTCATGAGCCTTTTAATTATTTTCCGACGTTCTATCGGAAATTTCGCTCGGTATTTTTGGCACCCAGGGTGGGTCTGGTAGAAAATTGCTCTAAATATAAATACGGTTTGAAATTGGCCAAGCACTCGAACCTATGAGGTCATTCAGCGCGAACTGAGATTTAGGAAGATCCTTCCAGTTCTATTTTTTTTTTTTTTCATTTGTGCCTCAAAATTAATCTGGATGGAGAGTCTACATAATTTCACATTCATACACACACACACACACACACACACACACACATATATATATATATATATATATATATATATATATATATATATATATATATATATGTATATATATACATATATGAATAGTGGTGATGTGATAAAATTCATTCATCACATCACCGTGATTCATATACAAGCATTAAACTACAAATGTCCTTTAATATCCATTTTTCTCTACCTCGGACATAATATATTCTCATATATGTTACCCGAAGGGGAATTTTTATTTGGTTGATAATAAATTCGTCGTCCCGTGGACTCGAACCACAGAAGACAAGAACTCAGGACTACAGTGATGCCTTAAACCACACGGCCATCAAATGAGGTATAAGTGTATACCGACTCCCACCTACAAATTCCCATCGAACTCAGGTATTTGTAATCAGAATCGATATCAACCCACCTCTACCATGTTAACCGTGTCGTGCGTTTGTTGCACGCAGCCATATTATGAATGAATTTTATCACATCACCGTCATTCATATACAAGCATTAAGCTACAAATGTCCTTTAATATCCAATTCGCTCTACCTCGGAAATAATATATTTTCATATATGTTACCCGAAGGGGAATTTTTTTCTTTTTAGTTCATAATAATACGGTATGAATTTGAAATTATGTAGAATCTCCATCAAGATTAATTTTGAGGCATAAATGAAAAAGAAAAAACATACAACTGGAAGGTTTTTCCTAAATTTTAGTTCGCCTTTTGGCAGCATACTGACTGCAGTGCAGAGTTAAGAATAACAAAGGGATGC
>NC_089768.1:31627500-31707500 GCF_040412425.1 Macrobrachium rosenbergii
AAATTTATTATCATTCTTATACTTATCAATAGTAGTAATATTATTAGAAGTTAACTCAAAGATACTTCATGATATAGTCAATACGACAATATTTTTACAGCAATTTAAAGTTAAAATCATATATATATATATATATATATATATATATATATATATATATATATATATATATATATACATACATATACATATATATATATATATATAGTCAGCAGTGGGAATTTGAAAATTGCCTCAATTCCAGAAAGCCGGATATTCCCAGGAACCTTGATCCCCCTGACAAAGTTGATCAAAAGAAACATTCTTTCCTTTTACCAACCTACATCAATTTTGATTCAGACCAACATCTGAAGAAGTGCCGTTTGATCGTTTCTTTAATCTTTATAACAGCAGGAACTTTCACCACTTCTTTAGTCGTGGTTACGGTTGAGACTGTCAGTACTTAGAACGTCAGTATTCACAATCTGTTCATGTGTCACGACGTCACACTTGCCTAGTGACAATAGTATAAAAATATCAAATTTAGGCGCAAGGCCAATCGCTGGGACCTATGAGGTCATTCAGCGCTGAAAGGGGAATTGAGAGTAAAAGGGTTTGAAAGGTGTAACAGGAGGAAAACCTCGCAGTTGCACTTTGAAACGATTGTCAGGAGAGGGTGAAAAGGAAGATGGAAGTAAGAGAATATGAACGGAGGTACAGCAAAAGGAATGAAAGGTGTTGGAGCTGGGGACCGAAGGGAGGCTACAAAGAACCCAAAGTAATGCCTACTGCGCACTGCGCGAGGTGCACTGGCGGCACTAACCACACGCCCCCCCCCGCCGGCCAGCCACCCATCCACCCAACGAGCCCAGTAACGGGAGAAAACTGGAAGAGAGGCTTATGTAAAACGGTCAAATTGGTGCGACTGCTGGTAAAAAAAAAAAAAAAATTAGTTGCAATGCTACATTACTGAATCATACTTACTTGGTTTTTTTTTATTTATTTCCTGTTTATTAGCTATTTTATTTGCTTATTCATTTATTGGATTTTCTGCTGTTTATCTCTTGTATCACAAGTAACTTTTTTACTTCTTTCAAATGAACAATATTTTTAAAGAAGCTTGAATTTCGTGTCAATGGCCCCTGTGGGCTCGTTTCATATGAAAAGGGTTCATCTTCTGAATAATAATAATAATAATAATAATAATAATAATAATAATAATAATAATAATAATAATAATAATAATAATAATAACCTTTCTTTGACTGCCCTGTCAGAATGAATTCACATTGCTGATAACAAGAACAACACCCATAATAATAATAATAATAATAATAATAATAATAATAATAATAATAATAATAATAATAATAATAATAATAATAATAATAACAGTGGATGCACAGAACTCCCAAGGAGGGGTGATCAAAAGGCTTGCTTTTACTTGAACAAATATTAAAAACTATACATAACTATACAATATTTGGCTTCTTACGGAGCATTGAAATCACACTTCTGCCAGACTATATTGCTCATAACAGGCTCCCATTCCTCGTAACTGAGGTGCACGACTGGATTAAACGAGAGCACGTTGTATCTGGCACGGTGTCTTTGGTCTACTGGCTTTTATACAATTTATCAATCGTTTGTTTGATCCGTTATTTATCAAATCAACCCTGTGAGTTTTTATATTTCTAACTGACATGTCAGCACAGCCTCCTGAAGAAGATGAATATGGTCTACCAGTTCCGATGCCCTGTCTACGGATCGCCCCGCACTGACATTCCAAGCATCACGATGCGTCATTCCAAAAAGATTCCATATCAAATTCCATGTACCACATACAGGTATCATGAAGAGAAACACAAGAAAATACCAACCCATAGGGCTCTAATAGCCACCTGAAATGTCAGTGACAGGACCCAAACGGCTACTGCCTACCCCTACTCTGATGACCTGACCATAACTAATGCTATAGTAACTATACCCTCCCTTAAAATCAAACAAGCATCTGAAAATCTCCAACACAAACATCTACATCTCCCGACGGTGAAGCCACCAACAACACCTCACCCTCATAACAAGATGCCCCGGGGAACCTTGCCCTCGGATACCTCAAACCACTGACCTGTCAGACGGCCGCTGAGCTTACGTAAGAGGGCCCGCGACACATATATTCAATCACCCGGCTTGGGTGGGAGTGATGCCAGCCAGTCAGTGACAAGCTCTGAACAGTTGCAATATCAATGACTAGCTCCACTTTGTCACCATCTGTCACCATATAAATATAGCCGGTAGCAACAAATATCAATGTAAGCACGTTACTCAATATCTTATTTTCTCGTTCTGTAATTAGTTGTACATTTTCACTAGTAAAATGAAAACCTCTCTGATAGTGCCTATATCCTTCCATGAATTAACATGCTTATAGGACAATTATTACGAGACATTTCTCCGTTAAAATATACCTGGAATTAATCATAAACTGACTACGACTGATGTAGCCATTATTTCAAATAAGAAATGTACAGGAGATGGACTCCTTCGAAATTTCAATGACAACAAGTGATAATCGTATTTTCTTTCAATCGCGAAACTACGAGTAAAATTTAATAGGAACATAGAGGGACTACGAGTAATAATAGGAACATAGAGGGACAAAATGAAAAACCTTACAAGAGAAAAAACAGTAGATATTTCCACCTCTATTCTCTACTCAATAAACGCAACGGACACGAGGACCTGTCTTCTGGTCTGACACTAACCTATTTCAAGTCAGGAAAATAAACACCACCACCACCTCTCTCTCTCTCTCTCTCTCTCTCTCTCTCTCTCTCTCTCTCTCTCTCTAAAGAAAAAAGCACCAGCGGCTCCACTGAGGCTCCACCGAACAAGAATAATCACTGTCAGTTAGTTTTCGAAGTGGGGTGTCGCGTGGAAAGGCCGCCAGGGTCATGCACAGGGTCACAGCAGCGGCCGATGTCGGATACATCTTTTGTCACGGGTCCTGAAAGAATTAATAGCTGGGTTTGGGGTATATCCACAGGGCGAGGTTAAAGCATGGAAAGTTCATGACCTCGATGCTTAAAGGTCATGGGGCAAGAGCCGAATTTCGGATGTCTTTTATTAAGCGTTCATATTGAATATACGGTTCTGTATCTTTATTGCGCGGGCCACAAGCTTTATGATTTTGATACCCTCGAAATTTAAAGAATTTTGGCAGCATTCGCGTTAATCTAGACTGTCTTTGCGAGGGCATGGTAGCTTCGTCCCTGCGCTCAATGCGTGTCCATCATTACGGTGGTTAAAATACAAAAATGGAGATCTCGATAATAATAATAATAATAATAATAATAATAATAATAATAATAATAATAATAATAATAATAATAATTATTATTATTATTATTATTATTACAAAATAACAATTATGATATTATTACAAAATAATGAGGATTAACTATAATAATGATGATCACTATTACATTCACATAATAATAATAAGGATTGTTATTACAATAACAATAAAGATGATCATTATTACATTCACTGTTGATAACACATTATCATCCCACGTAAACGACTCCGTACATCAACTGCTTCCCCAACAGACTAATGTTTAATGTCAAGACATTGGCCCCTCACTTTTTCTTCCCTATTTTCCTTCGAAATGCAAATTACATTTCCTGGAAGCTCCGCTCTGTGTCTGGAAGCATTCTCATCGTCTGCCATTTCAGCTTCATATTTCCCCCTTTACGACGGCGCAAAAATACATCACAAATACATTTCCTCTCTCGTTTTCCCTTCGCTTGTCTCTCTCACCTTCCGCCATTTCTGGCACCTCCGATAGACATACAATGCAAGGGTCGAGTATTATTAGGCAGTTATGACGTTCGTACGTCGTTCCGTGCGCAACTTCCCCGTCCTTTCTTCACTTTGTATTAAGACGAAATATCAAATTTTACCCCGTCATTTCTTCACTTTGCATTAAGACGAAATATCAAATTTTACCCCGTCATTTCTTCACTTTGTATTAAGAAGAAATATCAAATTTTAATTTCTCTTCGTTTCCTGTTACGCGTTCTCCATTAAGGAACTGGTTCTACTTTCATTTAGACACTGGGACGAAATTTATTGACTTGCGGAGTGGCGACTTCGTTTGGGATGATGCTTCGCTATATCTAAGTAGGCAGAAGCTTTTGCAAATGTTTTTATATTTATAGTACTGACAACTGTTTTTATATTTATAGTACTGAGAAAAACTATTTTGTCACTCTTCCCAATTTTTACTTGCATATTACACGTTGTCTGGAAGGCGAACTTTTTTTTTTTTAATATGAGAACCTTCCAAATTCCAGTTTAATATATATGGAAAGAATGAAATGCCCTGGAGAGAGAGTTACGGAAGGAGGCAGGAAGAAAGTGAAAAAAGAAAGAAGGGAAGTGAAACAAAGAAAGAACTGAATAACTATTTATTGCATATTACAGTTCTTATATTTTAAAAAATATAAGAACCTTCCAAATTCCACTTTCATCTGCATGGAAAGAATAAAACACCTACAGAGAAAGTCAAGGAAGAAGGGAGAGAAAAAGAAAGAACGAAAGGGAAACAAAGAAAAAGAAAGTGCTGGATCCGTGGAATAAAATACCCTAGAGAGAAAGTCAAGGAAGAAGGAACAGAAAAACAAGGAACGAAAGGGGAACAAAGAAGAAAAAAAAAAGCGCTGGATCGATGGAGTGACAGAGGAATTGAAACCGACGGATGATGCACAAGAAGCTTTAGGGGAAGTGCAATATAAAGTAACAGGCTCCGTAGTTCCTCGTTGGACGAGTCGGTAGAGTTCTCGGCTAGCACTCTGCTAAGCCCGAGTTCGAGTCTCCGGCCGGCCAATGAAGAATTAGAGGAATTGATTTCTGGTGATAGAAATTCATTTCTTGGTATAATAAAGTTCGGATTCCACAATAAGCTGTAGGTCCCGTTGCTAGGTAACCAATTGGTTCTTAGCCACGTAAAATAAGTCTAATCCTTCGGGCCAACCCTAGGAAAGCTGTTAATCAGCTCAGAGGTCTGGTAAAACTAAGGTATACTTAACTAGCAACGCAATATACTGGGACGCAATATACTGGACAGTGTGTTGTGTGTGTGTGTGTGTATGCATGTATATAGGTATATACATACATATATACGTATGTATGACTGAATCACGAAGATATGGAACGCGACGAATGTATAAATAAAGGCAAAGGTCACGAAGGGAAAAGTGAAACACAGTGTGGTTCCGAGGCCTTTCGACTTACTGCCCTTTACTTAGCAGACGGTGTGTGTGTGTGTGTGTGTGTGTGTGTGTGTGTGTGTGTGTGTGTGTGTGTGTGTGTGTGCAACTACAGATAGTAAGTCGAAAGGCCTAGCAACCACTCCGTGTTTCAGGATTCCTTTCGTGGCTATTGCCTTTATTTATATATACGTCCATATATAATATATATTATATATATATATATATACATACACACATATATGTGTGTGTATAAATATGTACATACTATAAACATATATACACATATATATAAATAAATATATATATATATATATATATATATATATATATATATATATATATATATATATGTATATAGAAGGCACCGTGCTTACCCCATATAAAAATGGGTATAAAAGCACGTTAAAAACGAAAAACGATATATATATACTGTATATATATTGCATAATGTGTATAAACTTGTGCATATTATCATACATACATACATACACACATACAAACATATATATACATATATACAGTATATGTATATTTAAAGTATATATATACATAAAATGTTGAATACAATTTGTTATTCCATTTTCCCATCTCTCACTATATTGAGGCTTCAATTATTCCTCCATTTACTCACTTACTGATGACCACGTAATACGAATATCACTCCTTTCATCAAGGGATTGATTATAGCTTAAATTAATGACATTTAATTACATAAAAATCATGAAATTTACCTCTTTGATTTTCCAACCTCCTGCTAATAATCGCATTAATTATGAAGACATTATATTATATTATCTGTCATTTCGCTTACATACGGACTCTAGACACTTCTACTGCCGATGCAAGGATCTGTGTTAACGAATCTCTTCCTTATATAATAAAAACGCTTTTGAAATTTCTTTATTTCCATATAGATCATGACTTCTTGAGACATTATATATATATATATATATATATATATATATATATATATATATATATATATATATATATATATATATAATATGTAATATATATATAATCACATATATAATCCCACAAATTAAATCAGTATAAATATATATAATACAATATATATAAATTAAATATATATATATATATATATATATATATATATATATATATATATAATATTATACAGACACACAAATTAGATATATAAATATGTATACATGCACATATATATATATATATATATATATATATATATATATATATATATATATATATATATATATGTATACAGTAATAAGATAATGATTACTTGACCACCACCATTACCTACTTTAAGAAAAATCATAAAACGTCGATTATGGAAATTCTTTGGAAGCATGCTAATATTAACTTCAATCACATCACAAGGCTCAATAAGAAAAGGCTTTAAACATATCAGCTAAGATGAAAAAGACAAGACAGCATTTTCAAAGAAGAGGGGTCAACACTGCCATGACAACGAACTAGTCTTTCAGAATTTATCAACATTCACGACCAAAAACTATCCTTCAGAATTTATCAACATTCACGACCAAAAACTATCCTTCAGAATTTATCAACATTCACGACAAAAACTATCCTTCAGAATTTATCAACATTCACGACCAAAAACTATCCTTCAGAATTTATCAACATTCACGACCAAAAACTATCCTTCAGAATTTATCAACATTCACGAAAAACTATCCTTCAGAATTATCAACATTCATGACCAAAACTATCCTTCAGAATTTATCAACATCCACGACCCAAAACTATCCTTAAGAATTTATCAACATTCACGACAAAAACTATCCTTCAGAATTTATCAACATTCACGACCAAAAACTATCCTTCAGAATTTATCAACATTCACGACCAAAAACTATCCTTCAGAATTTATCAACATCCACGACCCAAAACTATCCTTAAGAATTTATCAACATTCACGACAAACATATCCTACAGAATTTATCAACATTCACGACAAAAACTATCCTTCAGAATTTATTAACATTCACGACAAAAACTATCCTTCAGAATTTATCAACATCCACGACCCAAAACTATCATCAATTTTAACACCCAGAAAAAAGGATTTCGGTATTATTCAAAAAGTGCTCGACAACGAAAAGGTAAAACTCTTAATACGACGATAATCCTTATATCTTCCTCTCCCGGATTCACCTCGCCATGCATTCATCAAACGCATCTGCCGTCAATCTGACTGCGCTTGGTTTTAATCCACTTCCATTTGCCTCTTCCTGGAAAAAATACCTCAGCTGACACGTCCATCGTTCATGAGAAAGAAAAAAAAAAAAAATTCGGGTCACTCGTTCGTTTTGTGGCAGAAGGTATTGTTTCTATGTTGTGTGGGTCTTGTAACTTTTTGCTTTCAGACAATGAAAAAGTTTGTCTATTTTTTGACCTCAAACTTCTCGTGATGAAAGTGGTTCCCCTGCAGAGAGTAATGCAAAATAATAAAAAAAATTATATATATATATATATATATATATATATATATATATATATGTATATGTATATGTATATGTATATGTATATATATAAATAGCGGCTCATTACAAAAGGGATGCATTGAGGCTCCCATGACATTAACAGAAGGTATTTCATACACTGTCGTTATTCATATAATCAAGAACTATGATTATCTTGTTGAAGATACCATTTCATCGCCACGAACCTCACCTGTGAGCACCAGTTCCATTAGGCAATACATTTAAATACGAATATTAATGTACATCTTGACCATAAAGAAATCAGTTAGCCAAAATTTTTCAAATTTCCTCTTCTGTCAATAATAAATATTCTTAATCGCTGAGTTTTCACCAAAAGATTGATTTTGTTACTTCGTTATTTTCCTTATAAAAAGAGTTTTCCTCTGGTGCTTGAGCTTCAAGCACTTCCTCTTCATTGAACCGATGATCTAACTACGACAAAAAATAAAAAAAAAACTTTAGCTGTCTCAGCAATCAATGATGATCCCTCTTACTCTACCAGTTTTACCTTTATCACAGCACTGTTAGCATTACAAACATTCTACCGAGAATTTTACCGAGGTAATGTCGTTCCTCTCTGGAAGAGACTTTTCGCGCCAAATCATTATTAAACATTTTCCCATTATCACTTTCCCGCTTCCAACAGACCCCTCGGCCTCAGCGCTGATTAAGTTTCACTGTCTCCTTCCAAAGGAGTGATTCCTCCTGTGACAATATTTGCCCTCGATGGAAATGTATTGAGCGGATTTCAATTCGCCTCTCGGCTTCAGTCTCTCTCTCCTCCTCGTTTGTCATTCTCTGCTGCTTTACTGATCCTCCTCATTACTTCCGTTATCTTCCCCTCTTTCTAAACACTGTTCTGTCGACGCTTAATAAGTACAAAAAAAAAAAAAAAAAAAAAAAAATTAAAGTCAGGATGAAGGTTAACTAAAATCAGTCACCAACATTAATGTATATACATCCATATATACATACATATACTGTGTATATATATACATAAATTTTTTTACATATATACTTAACATACACAAAACATATAGGTTCGACCTTTGATCACAGCAGGAGTACCCTACTTATCTCATAATTAATTCCAACGAATTAAGTTACTCACACATGCTCAATTGCATTCAATATTATTGGGTTACTTTTGGCTTAATATTTGCCATCGTAGAAAGCTCACATGAATTAATCTTGTATCTCTCCCGCACTTTACAAATTTAATTCTGACAGCTAGCATTACCAAAAGATTTAGGCGAAGGTGATACTCTCCAAACTCACTGACATCTCAAGATTTTAAATCCTCAGCAGTGTCTGCCAAAAATCTACGTTTATTGTTACATTTACTTGTCGCAATCATTTCCTAGCACCGTGAAATATAAATGAGTAAAGAAACTGGCAAAGAAAGCCAAAAAGCGGAGGAACGACGATCAAATCCTCGCCATATTCCTGACTGGGCCTCTCTGGGACCACTTGAAGTTAACTCGAGCACGTAACTATCTCCCTGGTTCGACGAACATTTGAGTGGTCCTCAGTCTGCCCTATTAGAGAGAGAGTCCTTAAGAACTTTTAGGTTCCCCCGTGTGAGTTAAAAGATCTCTGTTGCCACTCGAAGCCATTTCTCTTGCCGGCTGAAAGATTAAATTCAGGTTTGGGAGGAAAAGTAACGGGGCAAGAAAAAGATCATCTTAACAGGATGTGTTTGTGGAAAAGGCTTATACGTAATTGCTGGTTTGTCGTCTCAGGCACGGTCATTCTTCGCTCCTTTTTAGAGAAGTAATGCTAGATTCCACTCAAAGAAAGTTAAGTATATCTTAGTTTAACCAGACCACTGAGCTGATTAACAGCTCTCCTAGGGCTGGCCCGAAGGATTAGATTTATTTTACGTGGCTAAGAACCAACTGGTTACCTAGCAACGGGACCTACAGCTTATTGTGGAATCCGAACCACATTATGACGAGAAATGAATTTCTATCACCAGAAATAAATTCCTCTAATTCTTCATTGGCCGGTCGGAGACTCGAACGCTGGGACAACAGCATGCTAGCCGAGAGCTCTACCCACCCCTCCAATGTAGAGCCTTCCACTCAAAGAAGTTCATTACTTAGTTACAGTGCTACCTCTGATTTCCATGGGCTTATTGCTCAAAAAAAAAACAAAAAAGTATAATAAAAAGTAAAAACTAAAAAATATATAACAAAATTGTGTCAAAATGTCAAGATGCAATTGGACAAGAATAACTACTGTAAGCTACCTATCTATTTGAAGAGTTAAGCACTGAACGCATTTCAGCCGGTATCCTTCAAGAACAAAGTCACAGCAACTGTCGAAACTGTTCTGCCAAGAGCCATGAAAGGATTAATGGCCGGATTCCGGATAAATCCTTAGCGCAAAAGCGACGACTTCGAAATTTTGTGTGCCTGAAGTTTGAAGGTCAAGGGGCAACTGAAATCCGGGGAACCTTTGTGTGCAAGTATGCAAATCGAGAGGGGAAACTTAGTTGCAGGATCTCATTATTTATTAACTGCTTTATTTCTCCATATCATTATACAGCTTTTGATAACGAAAATATGCATTAATATTCAGTTTCTTTTAGTGGACCCTCCAAATTCGTTTCCGTTCAGGTATACATAAAAACGAGATGATCAGGAAAAAATATTTTGATTAGACAGTCTACGCCTGAGTATTACACAGTAATGAAATAAATATGAATAACATTATGGGCTGCCATCATATTATTATTTTCAGAACCCAGTGGTTTATTGTTTCAAGTGTACGCAATTTTTTAAAGAAATCTCAGATTTTAGGTTAAAGGAAAATAGTCCAAATGAGACCATCTTCCTTAACAGTAAGATGATAAAAATCTTTGTAGGGATTAGACTGACGTCATAAGAAATTAATTACGACTTAATGGTAAGAATTCTCTCTTTAAAATCATATAATATTTTACTCAGGAGTTCACCATAATTGAAAAGAAAACATTTTCGCGAAGCATAATCACAATCAGTTTATTTCGTCTCTCAGATGAATTTACCAGAGGAATCAGATTCCATCTGCAATCCGTCGAGTGAAAAATCCCAGTCTGGTTTTGGGATCTGCCTGGTTTTGGGATCAATCAGGTTCTGGAATCACTCCGGTTTTGAGATCAATCTGGTTTTGGGATCATGTCGGATACAACCGATCATGGTCTTAATCCGTTCGCTTCGGATGGCGCTGTTATTGCCAAAACCAATTGAAAACAAGTAAAAATTGCGCCGAAGTTTCTTCGGTGTAATTGAGTTGTCTGTACAGCGTATAGTGCCCATGAAACTTTCAGCCACAGCCCGGTGGTGGCCTGTGTTGTAGGTACCTATAGCTGTGTCAGATGCACGATCATGGCTAACTTTAACCTTAAATAAAATAAAAATTACTGAGGCTAGAGGGCTGCAATTCGGTATGTTTGATGATTGGAAGGTGGATGATCAACATACCAATTTGCAGCCCTCTAGCTTCAGGAGTTTTTAAGATCTGAGGGCGGACAGAAAAAGTGCGGACGGACAGGCAAATCGCCATCTCAGTAGTTTTCTTTTACAGAAAACTAAAACCACTCATTTGTTTACCTCCATCGTCAGTATTTTTGAAGATCATGCAAGCTTACGCTCTTTTAGCCTCTGGCGCCGTTCGTGGAATGAGGCCCAGCAAACGGGGTCTATGAGGTCATTCAGCGCTGAAAGGGAAATTGAGAGTAAAGATTTTAAAAGTGTAACAAGAGGAAAACCTCGTAGTTGCACTGTGAAGCAATTGTTAGGAGAGGGTGGAAAGTATAATAAAAGAGATTATGAACGGAGGTACAGTAAAAGGAATGAAAGGGCTTGCAGCTAGGGGCCGGAGGAACGCTGCAACGAATCAGAAATAATGCCACGCTGAAAGTTTCATGGGCCGCGGCTACGAATTTCACGGGCCGTGGTTGAAAGTTTCATACAGCATTATACGCTATACAGCAAACTCAATTGTGCCGAAGAAACTTCGGCGGATTTTTTACTTGTTTACTACTGCATGCGGACTTTTGAATTTTGTACATGACGTCATTAGGGTGCTGAATTTCTATTGGCCGGCAGGTCTCATTCTCTCACTGGTGGTCTGGGTGGCAGCATGGGCATTCCTGGTGCTCCGCAGGACGCGTCCTATGCAGCGGCATGCCGCAAAAAGCGTGGGCAAGGGCGTGATTCCCGTCTGTGGCAAACAGTCTCGATTTCCTTTGTCCTGTGCTTTCCTTGAAGGGAGAATGAAGTCTGCATTCCTCTGTATATTTAAGGCAGGCCATTGTTGATTTACACTCACAGCTTCTGCTATCTGCAATCTGTGGGACCGGGCTTCTCTATGCACGATCTCTGTACTTTCTAATAATTCTTCTAGTGTCGGTTTACGGTCGTAGTCGTCTACATAGTGTTGAAATATTGCCCACCGGTTGCGGTGAGCTTGCAATCGCCTTCAGAGAGGTAATGATGCTATGCAGTAATTGCTGAGGGCTTGACATGTCCCTTCAGAACATTTAAATTTGCATATTGCGTTGGTCGACTCCTATACATCTCTCTACAGAGACCATGCTGTTTCGCATTACAAGGGTGCTGACTAGGTTTTGCCAGCAGTAGGCACGTAAGGAAACACTCTCATCAGGATTCGTAGGTGTCGTACCGCTGGCAATTATCCTCTTATTATCGTTACTATTAATAAAATGAGTTTCTTCGCAGCAGCACGTAAATCACATAACAGCTGTTCAAAGTTCATTTATCCCTTGATGTTTCGGTAGTACTCTCTACCGTTGACCTTTGGACTGGTCGATATCGTTCTCGGCTAGCACTGTGCTGGGCCCGCGTTCGATTCTCCGACCGGCCAATGAAGAATTAGAGGAATTTATTTCTGGTGATAGAAATTCGTTTCTCGGTATAATGTGGTTCGGATTCCACAATAAGCCGTAGGTCCCGTTGCTAGGTAACCAACTGGTTCTTAGCTACGTAAAATAAGTCTAATCCTTCGGGCCAGCCCTAGGAGAGCTGTTAATCAGCTCAGTGGTCTGGTTAAACTAAGGTATTTATATATTTTTTTTTACCATTGACCAAAAGGTGAATGAGGCCAGAGGTACAATTACTTCATACTTACACCCCAAAGCAGGTTTAGAGAAGTTTCAACTGATTTCTGATTGGTTGCCAAAACCGGATAGGGCTCCTCCCACCGACTAGGAGCAGACATTCTGTGTAATGAAGTTTGTTTGTTTCCGATATTATTATTATTATTATTATTATTATTATTATTATTATTATTATTATTATATCAACATGTTTCGTTCAACATATCATTATACTATATCATTTCTGAATACAAAATTATAACTATTTTTCCCAACCAAAAATGCATTCTTTTCCCCTAAACGCTTCAACTCATTTCCAAATTACGAAAATTCGCGATAAATCGCTGGAAACGACTATTACGGAATTATTAAAACTAATCTATTAAAAAAAACAAAGACCAATAGGCAACATTGAAATACTCCTAGAGTTTCGCCGTCATAATGAGCGCATGATTTGAATATCAAACGCGGCTATTCAAGTGTTTCGTGAATATTGCTTTAATACGATAATCTCGTTCATTGGAATTCCAGATTTTGAAAGCCAGGCTCTATTCTCTGGCTATGTGATTACATTAATACATTTACACACGCTTACTATATATATATATATATATATATATATATATGTATATATATATGTGTGTGTATATATATATATAATATATGTGTATATATATACATATATTTATATATATATATATATATTTATATATATATATATATATATATATATATATATATATATATATATATATATATATATATATATATATATATATATATATATATAAAACAAATCACAACATCCATACAGCCACAAAAGCATGAAAGCGAGGATCAAAGCAACAGCGATACCACCAATCCCTAAAGCAGCCCACATAAATAGGTACCAGGTAACGCCGGAAGAGGCCAACAGTATTTGCGATGAAAACAGACAACGGTCTGTGGGCAGACACCCACAAAAATGCCAGCAGTGGAAAAAATGGCCCAGTTCCGCTTGGTGTTTACTTCTCTAAAACCCAAACGTATCTTACAAAAAAAAAAAAATTCATCACTGAAAGTCTGTCAAATACAGATTATGGTTTTTGAGCCCTAAGTACTTACGCAATTTGAAGGCACTGGAATGGACTGGAATGTAAAATTTAGGCCAAGGGCCAGGCTCAGGGACCTACGACGCTGAAAGAGAACTTGAGAGTGAAAAGGATTTAAAGTTGTAACATGACGAAAACTCACAGCTGCACTATAAAACAACTGTTAGAAAAGGGTGGATAGCGAGGTTGAAGAAAGAGAATGTGACTGGAGGAAACTTAAGTATAACTAGGGCTGGCCCGAAGGATTAGACTTATTTTACGTGGCTAAGAACCAACTGGTTACCTAGCAAAGGGACCTACAGCTTAATGTGGAATCCGAACCACATTATACCGAGATATGAATTTCTATCACCAGAAATAAATTCCTCTAATTCTTCATTGGCTGGCCGGAGACTCGAACTCGGGCCTAGCAGGGTGCTAGCCGACAACTCTACCGACTCATCCAACGAGGAACTGTGACTGGAGGAGGTAGAGCGAAAGGAATGAAAGGGGTTGCAGCCAGTACATATATGTGTGTGCGTGGTATTCTAAATACCTACGTAAAAACAGGACAGAAATTCCCATGCACACACACACACACACACACCTTCCTTGCGCAAACACTTTCCCGCAAGGAAGCACGAAAAACAGAATCGGACGCGAAACTAAATCTCCGAGGGGGGCAAAGAGACGCGGCATAAAAGCGGGTGTTTTTCTCCCAGGCATATGAAAACAACCATCGCAATCCCTCTGGGAGGAGGCAATCTCTTAAAGAGCCCCCTCCGCCTCCCTCGCGGCCTCCTTCGACGAGCGCACGCGCGCGCGCCGTCACGCGGAAATGGAGGGACAACATGCGTTGACGCAACGGTATTTTTACAGCTCGCAAACTGTCCTGGGTCTTGCTTAATGCAAGAAAGAGGGGACGGAGGAAAACATGAGGAAAGTGGATTGAGCCGTAACAAATCTGGTATATTTTGCATGGAACGGAAAGGGATGGAATGGTACATAAAATTTAGGCCACAGGCCACGCTCTGGGACCTAGGAAGTCATTGAGGATAGGAAGGGAAATTAAGAGTAAAAGATTTTAAAGATGTAACTATTGTTAGAAGTGGGTATAAAGTACGACGGACGAAAGAGAATATGAACGGAGGTATAGTAAATGGAATGAAAGGGGTAGCAGGTTGGGCCGTAGGGACCCTGCAAAGAACCTCACGTAATGCCTACAGTGGCACGCGTGAGGTGCTCTGTTGGCACTAAAGAAATAAGAGGGCATATTGACAGTTTCCTTCCGTATTTAACATACAGACACAGATAAGTGACATATGTCAGGAAGCATATTATATACAAAAATGCTAGCAAAAAAAAAAAAAACGTTAAACTGTTATGAGAAAAATTATATAAGACATACTTTATTAATCGTCAGAGTAAAATTGACAATAAAACTGATACATTTTACCATGAATTACCAATCACACAGCAAACAGCGCCATACCAAGATAAAGCAAAATGTTCATTGATTCACGAGCAATTTTTTAAAACCCTATAAAAAAATTTTTAAAAATTACAAAATGCAATAACATCCATCAACATTAAAGTTCATCGTAAAAGATTACTGGAACATGGAAAATTACCCTCAGGAAGTTCATAACACCGCTACGTAACCTATCATTCTATGACACCAGCAATGAATCTGACAACATATCATATTATTGTAAAAATTAATGTCCGGTAAGCGAATATACATCAGCGTTTTGAAATGCTGACTACAATTTAACAAACGCAGATCAGTATATATCTATGACGAATTCTTTTTTAAATAAGTTGTGGGAATACAGGAAGAGTATTCTCTCAATTCTGGACCTTAATTTCTCCTCCTGCCTTCTATATTTTACGTCAAAACTCGTGATATCGAGAGATTCATTCATTCTTTTCTAAATTATCTCTCCAACTGCTCGTTAATCTTCACCTGTATACATTCGTATCTTCCCTCTTCTTCTTCGTTTCACGTGCTTTTTCCCATTTTTCATACAGGGTAAGCACGATGCCTTCTTTTGAAGGACTTGGATTTGGCGTTGGGGTAGGTCGTAGCCCCGATCGGCTGCCCTGCCTGACACCGCTTAGACCCCGGTAGCACATGTGTATATGTATAAATCTTACATTAAGTTTTAAATGCTGTGCACATTCGAAGTTGAATGTTGAATGAGTGAGCAATACTCAGTATACGTTAGCCACACCCCGTTTCCTGCGTTTCTATAGGCTAGAGTCGCTAGACCACCAAGCCCAATAAATATGCTTGGGAAACGAACAGCTGTGAAATTTATATACGAACCACGTCCACATTATTGAGAAGAAAATATTAGCCTTCATAGTTCTTGGGAGTTGGGGTGGGGAGGGAATAGAGTGAAACTTGGAATTTAATGGGCGATTCATTTGGCAAGCGTAATAAAATTGGAAGTCGAGTCTATTTATCATTTTCAATATTATTTTTAAAAGAAATGTGGTCATATTTCGCGACATTGCTTGATGTATCACAGAAACAAATGTGTTTATGAAAACCAGAGTTGTCAAGAGAAGAAAGAGGTAATGGCTGGTTGCGAAAGAAAGAAAATGTTTTGTACTTTTTTCCACTTCCATTTAAAAGCACACCCATTTTGCATTATAAAAAAAACACATCATGACGCAGTCCACTGAAAATAAAGAAACTTTTTTCAGTACATAGAGTTTTTCTTTTTCGTACCGAATTTGCATCGGCTCTAAAGTTCTAACGAACGAGCTTAAATTAAAGTCTCAAGTCGAAAGTGTTTAAACTCGATTTTGAACTGAAGAAATTTTTTATGTATACATTTTTTTGCATGAGTTCAAGCTAATGTGTGAGATTCAGTCACAGAAAAATCTTTATTATAATTTTGTTTAGTGTTACAGAGAAATATCTAAATGGTGTTGTACTTTAAATTTTGCTCCAACATATTGTACGTCATTTGTCACTCGTCATATCTTTTATTCCTGTTTCTTGCAAATTGTTCCATTTCTATTTCTACTACCTACAAATCTGCTCAACTTCAACCATATCACCTGAAGATTCGTTCAACCCTACTACTATCACTTGGAGACTTACTTCCCAAATGTTTGCCTTGTGCAGGCAGGTTTGGTCCACACCTGCTTATATTACTTCCTTAATATTTTTGCTATTTATCCCATTATCCCCTTAATTTTCCTTACTACCTATTTACTTATTATTTTTTATATTTATCCTATTATCCGTCGAATTTTTCCAAAACTCTATTTCTGTTACCCAGCATTTTTTCAATTCTATTAAATTCATCAAATTTTTCAAGCATACATTTCTCCCGTCACTTCATGCAAAAATGAAGATGACACAGGTCATCATCCACCATTAAGGTGTTCTCAGGTGCACAGTATAAGAACCGTAACTTTAATGGACTCCTACCTTGCGGAACCCTTTTTGCTTTCCTCTCCTTTCTTGTGACTAAATCTCCCCTGTTTACCTACCTTTACTAAATTTCACCTTCATTAAGGGACAAATGAAGTTCTTTTTGATATATATCTGTCTGTCTATCTATCTATCTATCTATCTATCTATCTATCTATCTATCTTTTGTATATGTGTGTGTGTGTGTGTGTGTGTGTGTGTGTGTGTGTATACACATACATTTATGTATGTGTGTGTGAGGGTGTAAGTAAATAAACTGTGATTTTCTCTTATTACCTAAGTTTGTAGGTCTAAATTGTTTGAAAAAAAAAAAAACTACCAATGTTACCTACCAACATCATACAATTTAAATGTAAAGAATATGTCATTAAAAGGCAAATTTGCATACATTAACATATAAACAAATCAGAACAAAAAGAAACTGCATGTTCACATAAACTTTGCAATATCAACAAACACATCCATACAAGAAAAAAAGCGTTAATGCATTGTTTCGTACAATGTTTACAACAAGGACGTTTGTCCAAATGCGAAGGTTCATGGAGTAAAGGTTCAGTGATTGAAATATACTAATACTAAATCAGAAATGCAATAAGAGTAAAGAAGTCACCCGAGATGCGAGAACACAGTTCTTTCCGACAGCCGCAAACACATCACCGTTTTACAATGACAAGAATTCCAGTCGCCCTCCGGCCTTCAAAAGGTGACTTGTTTCCATTCCAAGACCAAAATAAAACCTCTGTGAAGAGTATTTCGGAGAGGTATCCTTCATCACCGTCTCTCAATAATGCTATTCTTTTAGAACCAACAACACTGCACAGAGGAAGTCAAACAACTCAAAAGTCATGCATCGAGAATACATCACACGGCATTAAAATACAGTAATTACGAGGTACTGGAAACCTCATAACTACTCTTTTGCTTTCTCACAATCATTATGAAGCCAGCGGTGGCTTTTTTCTCTCTCTGGAACAGACGTCCAATGATTTGAGTTTTCCAATAACAAGCAGGAGGAGGAGGAGGAGGAGGAGGAGGAGGAGGAGGAGGAGGAGGAGGACACACGGGGGGAGGGGGGTTGTTTCGCAATTTAGGACACCTTTGCAAACGAAATGTCCCACAAGGTCGTGATAAATGTCTGCTATATTGCTGTCCTTTTTCCGCGGCAGTAATGTTCAGGTAGTGCCGTTTTACTACACGGCAGTAACACTACGATAAATTACGTCTCTCTCTCTCTCTCTCTCAATAATATGTCTCCTTCGCTCCCAGACCAAATAACAAAGGCGTCCTCTATCAGCTGCAGTCTAATAGGAATGATGACTGATGAAACAGTTCGCATGCCTTTGTCTGACTCTAGCTTCTCTAAAACCACTCCCAGTATCCCGGCTTCACGATTAATCTACCATTTTTGAAAACCTAAGCAATGCTGCGATTTTTCCTTCCTCTAAAATAAATTTACAGTACGACTTTCCCTCCTGATTGATGTTATCTGGATCTGATTAAAAAGTATTACTATAAAATTTTCCAGATAATTAAAACTTTGTGGAATTCATTTTACAAAACAATAACATTAGAATTATTTTCTCCTAGCACTGATATAAAAATCAGTTGACCTTTCTATAAGCAAATGTATTTCCTTCAGCGTTTAATTATCATAACATCGCCAACACCATCATCATCATTTTTAATTACTAAACCGTTTTGATCATTTTTTATACTTCGTAACTGAATGAGTGTCAAGCGTAAGAGTTTGACCTTTTAAGAATAATCATATATAAAGTGCAAATGTACTTTGCATGTGTCTGTTATTCTCATCCTCCTCAACACCTCTTCTGCTTTTACAGTAACTTGGCATTGTTACCTTCTCGTCTCATCGCTAAAAAAGTCTGCGCATATCAAGGACAGCCACATTTCATGAAAGTATAACCAACATACCCACAATATATTCCAATGAAACTGGAACTTGTAGTTGGGAAAGTTAAGCGTGAAACCTACACGAGGCATAACAGCAGCAGTTCGCATCTATGCTGGTAGGGGTGTCATGTCCCCACTCCGCCCCCGCCCGCCCCGGCGCCAAACACCCTTAGCTCACCACAGTTGGACATCTCAAGGCCTCTGAACAGCGTGACCAACGTAAGGCACCACTACTAAAGGAACTTCACAAAGTAACCGCATAGTTGGGCACAATGCATTCAAGAATGTGTGATATATACTGTATATATATATATATATATATATATATATATATATATATATATATATATATATATATATATATATATATATATATATATATATATATATATATATATATATATTAAATTTATATATATATATATAATTGATATATTAAATTTTTATATATATATATTTATCTGATTTGATATTTATATATTTTATATATATCTAATTTATTTGATTTATATATACATATATAAATATATATCTAATATATATATATATATATATATATATATATATATATATATATATATATAAGCTGTTTTACAAAAACCAAAGCCGACAGCAGGAAGACAAAGTCCCAGCTATTTCAGAACTGATTGCTGACCATTTGATTTCATTTCTTCCCTCTGTCCAAGGCTGATAAATTTCTCGGTTCTCCCTTACGAACATAAAAGCCTGATTGACGTCGTATTACTAATACTATTGACTGAAGTCAATATTTAACAATAAAATCCTACAAATAAGTGTTGAGAAACCAAGTGAAATGATGTTTGAACAATGGATGCAATAATTACATGTCGAAATCTTTCTAGAGAATTGAATACGGCCCAGGGGACATTTTGATAGCCTATTTTTTAGTTTTCTGTAAAAGAAAACTATTGTGCCGGCTTTGTCCGTCCGCACTTTATTCTGTCCGCACTTTTTCTGTCCTCATTTTTTTCTGTCCGCCCTCAGATCTTAAAAACTACTGAGGCTAGAGGTCTGCAAATTGGTATGTTGATGATCCACCCTCTAATCATCAAGCATACCAATTGGAGCCATCTAGCCTCAGTAGTTTTTATTTTATTTAAGGTTAAAGTTACCTATGATCGTGCGTCTGGCACTCCTATAGGTGCCAACAACACAGGCCACCACCGGGCCGTGGCTGAAGGTTTCATGGGCGGCGGCTGAGAGTTTCATGGGCCGTGGCTGAGAGTTTCATACAAAATTATACGCTGTACAAAAAACTCGATTGCGCAGAAGAAATTTCGGCGCATATGTTACTTGTTTTATTTATAATACACGAATTTTGAATCGTTCTCTAATTATGTGGATCATATGGACTGCGTTAGTCCGAAAAATGTTCACACAATACAAAATGGTAAATTCTGAAACCTCCGTTGCATTAAAAGTAATACTGACATCAAAACCACAAATTTACCAAAGTACTGTTATCTACATCATAGCGAAAATTATCACAACGAAACTTTCAGATTCATGTAAAAAGAAAACAGCGTTTTAGAAGCCACTTCAACTTTTTCGATCAAAATTTTCTTTTTTCAGTTATCCAAGTGAATAAATCCATTGTCACTATCCTTTTCGGAACTGGTCAGGGAATTACCTACCTATATTTAACTCAGTCGTACAAGAGAGAGAAATATAGAATATAATTTCACATGACCATAATTAACACCGAATACTAAGGTCTGCACAATTTCTTATTCAGATGTAAACATTTTTCCATAACAAAAATCTGAATGCAGTGCTTCGTTTTTGAAACTTTAATACCCTTTAATAACATCGTCTTTAAAATGGAAAAAATATAAAATGAAGGAAATGAAAAGATACAACAGACATGAATAGTTTCATGACAGGAATGCTAAAAAAAATAAATAAGTAAACACAAAAGGGCTCCAACGCATCCATCTCCTTCCGAGTGGAGGCTCTCTAAGCTATTGAATTGCCTGATTAAGTTCTTTCATGCAGTTGGAAAAATATAAATTCGTGAGCCTCAGTGAAACCCAGTCTCGCATACTTTTCATTTAGTGAATCGGGAGACCTGCTTTCTAAAATGACCGTGTGTTTTCGGGTGTTTTCGAAGACTTCAAAAGATTTGTCTCGTGAATGCGGTGTCGCCTTTCAATGTATGAATAAACCAAGAAATATCACGACAAAGGGATGAAGTTCTGAACTGTATACTATACATACATACACATATATAGCCTACACATACATATATAAATTTTTGTTACTTACATGTATATAAATTTTTGTTACAATTTATATATATATATATATATATATATATATATATATATATATATAAAATATATATATACATATATATACATATATTATATATATATATATATATACATATATATATTATATATATGTATATATGTGTACAGTATATACACAGTATATATATACACAACGTACAAAAGTTTGCGTATTCCAACAAAATTAAAATTACGAGCACACTGTAACAGACACTCACACTTAAAATGATGCGTCAATCCACGCCTGAAAAATATAAATGTACGCAAATAATGAATACGTTACACGCAACACATGAACGTCAGACCAACCGCATTAGTTATTAACGCGTTTACACTCGGTAGTATACCCCACTAAGTAATATACCCAGGACAGAACCAAGGTACTGAGAGAGAGAGAGAGAGAGAGAGAGAGAGAGAGAGAGAGAGAGAGAGAGAGAGAGAAAGTTTCCTCATCGCAATAAAAGGAAAGGAACAAAACCCGAGCATAGGCTACTGGCCAAGTATATGTCGTTATTCCGTCCTTTCTTCAAGCATTTTTTAAACACATTTTTCCTCTCCTTCTTTTTGTTCTCACTGAGAGTAATTGTGGCATTAAACATGTACAATCTTGGGTGGTGGGAAATGAGGGAAAGAGGCTTCCCAAACTAATTTTTTTTATTATTATTATTATTTTCATCTCGTCCCCCTTCCGCAACGTCTGAGATTAATTTGAAAGTTGTTTCTACTGCAATGCACCATCCCACCTGTCACGTTTCATGGTGTTCGCTATGTAAGGAACATATTTCATCCTTTTTCCGGCACAGTGTCGAATAAGAATGTTTGTCTTTATTTTATGAGTTACCTGCATCGACGCTTTGTTACTGACGTCTCGTTTGAGCTAAGCGTTAAGCGAGTCTCTGTCACCATACATCCTGGATGGGGTGATAACTGTCATTGACGGAAGTGTTTCGGCTGCTAAGTGCAGAGTGTCTCTCTTACCATACATCCTGGATGGTGAGGGAGATGGACTTGATACTTTGCTGAAACAAGAAGTCAATGATAAAATCACCGTCGATGCAGATGGCTCCAAAAATTGAAAATACGTATGTTCGACACTTTGCCAAAAAAAAGGGGGGGTGGGGACGTTAGTCTGAATGAGAATATTCCCGGTTGTTACCTTGCATAGACGAAATTACCTGAGAAACGAATATAAGAGAAATTAAAGTAAACGCAGAAAGAAACGAAAACAGTGAAATCGACGGTGAAGAAAAAAGAAAAGAATGAGAATATGGGTAGCAAGAGGGAGCATTAATGAGTAAACTCAGCCGTGCAAACAATACAAACAAAGGAGGCTGAAAAGGACAATAAACAAAAAAACACATGTAAGCTTTACAAAGTCCTCGAACTGATTATGCGCTCTCAGCTTACGTGTTTCCATCGAAAGAACCCGACAATTAATATTCAGTAACGCGAGCCACGGCTGGATTTTTAACCTTGTCCAGAATCTCATATCTGAGCAGAGTAAACCAAACTAAACTGAAGGTAATTTATCGACGTTTTATGTCCATAAGATTACCAGGGCTTCGGAGACAATTTTGAAAAGTGCCTTCGGAACTTCAAATGCTCTTGTTGATGAGAACATGCACTCATGAATCCTACTACAAAAACGCAATTTGTACGTAAACTGATTCTTGTAACACAAACAGTCTGCGGGAAATGGACTCCAAATTTAGACCTGTCGTCCAGCCCGGGCCAGCTTCCCTCCCCCACAAGGACGATACGCACCGTCCTTATAGTCGAGGCTTACCATCTCAATCTTCTCTGAAATTACCGCAAATTTTAACACTATAGGAACATTAGCATCGCATAACAGTTAATCCAGTTTGGAGGTAAGGCCTTGAGTATTTCAGGGAAAGCCACTGATTAAACTCTACCTTGAAGAGTAGCGCCTGATTCTAGATAACTGCTTTACATCCCACAGCAACCGAGAGAAACTTCTTTAGCAGACGAGCATTCCTGAGACGTCGTGGGAAAGCTGTTTTTCCAAAATATTAATCTTCTTAATGTTATGGAGGTGCCTCAAACAGATCCAGGAGATTTTACAGCTCGTAAATGCAAGGTTATTGTGGCGCTGAAGCCCTGCCAGACTCTGAGCTGTTGGCTCTGATTTACTGCAATGTACAGAAATGTGAAGAAACAAAACCTTTATCTGCACTTTCGATCAGTAGAGTGAAGCCCAAGAGATAAGCTTTAAAATGAGCCTAGTTCTATGTAGTTCACTTTTTCCAAAAGAAGCAAAGCATTACATCCATATGAACGTTATAAAAAATCATATAAATTCCAATAACTGGACTTAGTGGGAGTTTTCTCATCATAGCTAAACACTTTAAAATCATATTCATGAATGAGGGTTTCAAGGTTGGTAATGAGCAGCAGAAGCAATGGAAAGGTCGTTGTCTAGACACCAAATATGAACACCCTAATATGATCAGCGACCAAGATATTCCGGCCCCCTTTCTACCCAAGTTCGACCTGGGGGAACAAGGCCATGGTTGCTGATGTCTCAACAGATAGATCTATGTGCCCTCACCACCTGTCCTAACATAACCAACGACCCCCCCCCTCTTCCCCCACCATCCCTCCCACCCCAATCCTAGTTCACAGAAAGAGTAAAGACTTATGACAGTGAAAATCTATGACAGCTTGAGCGAGGACTGAACTCGGTTCCCAAAAACGATCGTACAAGCCTGTGATATATATTCACCTGTTGATCAACTTACAGATTTTTAAAACACTCTATTAACTTGTATCTATGATTGTTGATCTTTTGCAAAATTTGGGTGTTCTTGAATGTCTCAAATAAATTTGGAAGTTTTTACATATGATGATGATATATATATATATATATATATATATATATATATATATATATATATATATATATATATATATATATATATATATATAAATTAATTGTTTTGAAGCAAAGCTGAAATCTATTGACGATCATAAGTGGCAATCGGCAAGAACAGCACTATCATATCCTTACTCTCAAATTACGTCACTTAAATAACAGCAAACGGAAACACTGAATAATAACAAAAGTGCATTATATTCAATACTGCCTAATGATTACAGTACATAAAATCTCAAATGATCATTTAAACAAGCAACGGGAACAGTTCTGCTTTAAAATCTCTACATGTCGCCATTAGTGTTCCAACCTCCACAACCTATGAATTATGACTGCCTCCTAACTAGATTGGAATTCCTGAAAAGCTTGGAAATAATTCATGCGTTATGCTCCCAGTGGAGCCTCGAAGCCCATCCATTTCAACAACACAAGGATTGCGCGAGGCCTCACGAATACGGCGAAGGAGCACGGAGCACGGAGCATTACCTTTGCTCCAAATGATGCTCAATTGGAAGGGGCAGTCGCCAAATTGATTATATTACTGATGAAATGAAGATTCCCCACAAGGCCGTGAGTCTCTTAAGAGTAAGGACCACCAACGCCCGTTCATATGGCATCAGACAATGATATCGTAATGCCCTACAATAATCAGTCGTTGGCACCCTAAAGATATCCGCGAGGCTTTTGTTTCAAAATTTCCGTTTTTCTACTTCTTGTCATCTCTCAGATCTGAACGTGAGTGAACAGACAGAAAGTGGGTGTTACTGTGCTCAACTTGGGAGGCTTCAACAACCAGAAATGGGAATTCCATCTGGTCTATTCATAACAACAAATCAAAATACAACATAAGGTAATCATTTTAACTATTAATAACAATACAACAAAGGGAATCATCTTGTCTATTTATAACAGTTAATCAAAATACAAAAAGAACGGCTGCAATAGTAACGGCACTGAATAAACGGACACGTTTGCGTCAAAAGCAAGTGACTGTCAACGGGCGAGTCATCTATATTAATCCTACTTACAAGGGCTAATTCTGCAATGCAATTCTTATATATATCCTTTGGGATCGGTGTCTTGTGCAAGTTTAGCCTGCATTGTTTGCGCTGAAAAGAATTCCCACGTCATAATCTAATTATGGAATCCTTCATCGTACCCAAGCAAACAGCCTTTCATTTTTCAAAGGGAAGTGCACCTAATTATGAATATCAGGCTATTCATATACCGTGATGGGAACGCGACCGAAATAGGACGCTTTCCTTGGGAAATTTATTTGCGAAATAGTCCTCCTGGCTTCTCTTTGATGTGCATTGCGGAATGCATATTTGCAAAGACATTTTTATGGCTTATTTTAATTAGATTCTCTTCTCTCTGATTTTCTCACTGTTCGACTTTTAGTTATTTTCCTGTGTGGACGCTTGCTCAACAAGTTAATATAGTCTTAATGGCTTATTCATATGAATGTGCGCAATTTTACTACTACTACTATTATACAATTATATAATAACATTTATAAATAAAATACTTATTTTTATACCTAATTGTTGATTTTATTATACAACAGTTTTTCACGATCTTGTGAATTTCTTAGCAATAATAATAATAATAATAATAATAATAATAATAATAATAATTCTCACATTCCCAAAGTAACAAAACACACACTACAATGAATAACATAAAGTCTTCCTCCATCCACGTAACCACTTTTTTTTTAATTATGACAAAGAATAAAGCTGCTTAGCATCTACACAAAATTGGAAGTTAGATACCGACGTATTAACGATGTATAAGGCGACAGATATTCGTGCAATATAACTTGTTATCATTTCCAGCATGACCTCGATAAAGCAGCAACGTCTTGCAACAAAAGAACGCCAAATAACTCCCTACCACAGAAAAAAACAACCTCCCCGTTCGATAACATCAATTTACACCGTGTAATTCTGCTCGTATTCCTAACTACGACATTAGGAGATAAAAACACCAGATCAGGAAGATTTAGTAGGCTACATGAAAAAGTGTCCCATTGCCCAGCGAGTAGATTCTGCTCGGCTGTAATCTAAGATGACAACAACACCCAGACCTCTTCTTTTTAAGTTGACATTTCGCAAGCTGTAGTTTCGTATTTTCTTTTAGCCACGTAACATTTGCAGATGTCAAGTGTGAGCCCGCACGCATACATCTACCATGACGAGGGCGTCTTACATAACTACATAGCTCATGGGAGAGAGAGAGAGAGAGAGAGAGAGAGAGAGAGAGAGAGAGAGAGAGAGAGAGAGAGAGAGAGAGAGAGTAATCAGCAGTTTGGAAAAATATTACATGGAGAAGGTATCTTAGAATAACTGCAGAGAGAGAGAGAGAGAGAGAGAGAGAGAGAGAGAGAATCAGAGAGAAAAATAGAGAGAGAGAAGGGTGAGAACTGAGAGAGAGAAGAGCCACTAAACAGTAATAAACAATTTGGAAACACATGACATCTTCTTGTAAAAATGTAAATCATGAAATAGCGTCATCATCACTAAGGCCAAACGAATTCTCAAGGGTTCTAAAACATACATATAAAAACATTTAAAATCAACAAACGCAAAAAATTGCACAGAATCAAAAGCAGGAAACATTCACGACGCAATCGTTAGCATTCGTCCGAATTAAAAACAAATCCACGCCGATCCTGTTGTAACCTTTACTGGGGGGGAAGTGATACCTGAGACATATCCTTCAGAGGGACATGAAGCAAATGCACGTCAAGGTTAATATGGGCTGAGGTATACGAGCAATTAAGAGAGCGCTCTGTTACGAAAGCCGCAGTGCAGACTACGCAGGCAACTGATTGCATGAATAGAGTTTCTTGTTATTCATTCACAATGAATGATAAGGAGGGTCTTGGGAAACATATACACACACACATATATATATAAACACATATATATATATATATATATATATATATATATATTATATATATATATATATATATATATATATATATATATATATATATATATATATATATATATATGTATAACATATATATATACTATATTATATATATATATATATATATATATATATATATATATATATATATATATTACAATACATTTACTACAACTACAACATACATACTACAGTACGTGGTTGGCTATGTTTGTGTTTATAAGTTACTTAAACACAGAAAACTGGCAAAGTAAGGCACAGTCATACACTTCCAAAATAACAACAAACTCTAGACTGTATATCATCCGTAACAGTTATTATGAACAGAGTCTCAGATAACAGGAACTGCAGTGAATAAAGTTTATTTACACATTCTTAACTTCCAATCTGTTTCAGCATTCGCTTATTTGCATACAAGCTACTAGATGCACTTGCATGAGAGAGAGAGAGAGAGAGAGAGAGAGAGAGAGAGAGAGAGAGAGAGAGAGAGAAAATGCCACGGACGAGGCACGACAGACGCTACAATTTTAAATATTCGAAAATATAAGTATAAAAGGACAGAAATACCCAAAGTTGAAAATAAAATTCTTAAAAAATCACGAGATAAAAAACTGTTCTGACAATATTTACAAGATCGAAGGCATCGTAAATGCAAGGGGAGAAAAATAACAAGAAAAAGAACAATCTCTAACGACGGTAAGTTCAAACAAGATATGAATTTCCTTCTTTTAGTTTTCTGTAAAAGAAAACTTTTGTGACGGCTTTGTTTGTCCGTCCACACTTTTCCTGTCCGCTCTCAGATCTTAAAAACTACCCAGGTTAGAGGGCTGCAAATTGGTATGTTGGTCTTCCAACATACCGAATTGCAACCCCTAACCTCAGTAGCTTTTCTTTTATTTAAGGTTAAAGTTAGCCTTAGTCGTACTTCTGGCAATATCGTACCAACAACACAGGCCACCACAGGACCGTCGCTGAGTTTCGTGGGCCACGGCTGAAAGCTTCATACAGCATTATACGCGGTACAGAAAACTCGATTTCGGCGCATTTTGTTGCTTTATCTTTTGCCTAATGCAACATGCCTGTCTCGTGAAGAGAAGATTAAGGCAAGGAAGGAACAAAATGAGAACAGAACAAAATGAGAACAGTTGGGAAAGATGTACATTTGCAACTCTGGCGTTAATGAGGAAGTTTACCACGAGAAAGAGACCAGGACACAAACAATATACATCATGTTTATGTTTTCGTTCTTGTTCTTTTTTTTGTTTTCTGAGCTATCGTTCATAATCCAAGCGAAACTATCCAAAATGGTCCAGGCAAACACTCGAAGGCCCATAGGCTGTAGAGAGGGCGAAGGGGAAAAAACAAGACCAGAGAATTTTTTAAAAAATGGTTAGGCCTATCCTGAGATTTCTTGCTACAGATGGGTGAATTAGTTTAGGTGGTCAGTAAACGTTTGCGTGACTAGGAAGGGGATCCGCTTAAAATGAGAAGACGAAACTGATAAGTTATGAACACCAGAATATCGTTAGAACTCGGCTATCGCCCAAATTTCTTATCGTGGCTGGCAATCTCTCTCTCTCTCTCTCTCTCTCTCTCTCTCTCTCTCTCTCTCTCTCTCTCTCTCTGGATATATATATGTATGTATGTATAATGTGTGTGTGTATATATACATGTATATAATGTATATGTGTGTATATATACATATATATAATGTATCTGTACATAATATTTATATACATATATATATACACACACATATATATATATACATATATATATATATTCATGCATACGATCATGGACACACAAGCATATGCATTACACAAAAAATTGCCCTGTCCTTCTAAACAACTACCCATTGAACATTTTTCATCAAAGAAATACCTTTTCATGGAAAAACCAAATGAAACATTATTCATCCCGTCAAAAAATTGACAAAATAATATATACCAAACCAAACAACTGAGGGGATTCTAAAACTGCGTACTTGCTGTAATTTACCAGATCTTTTGTTTACAGATTGCGTAATGAGCAACCTACTTACGTAAGAGCTTTTTATATGGGAGGCTCCGCTAGTGAGGTTCGTGTGGCTTATCATGCAATGCTGCGGTAGAATTTCCCCCACCATACGTTGGTCTCCTTTGATGATGCGAGATACAACATATTCATAGGTACTCTATGACATTACTGTTACTATCTCAGAAACAATGCTCTTGTTTGCTGGCTGTTATAGAATTAAGGCGAAATATCGCTCTTTCGCAAACTGTACATTGTCAAAAAAGTTCCTCGTTGGACGGGTCGAAATCGTTCTCGGCTAGCACTTTGCTGGGCCTGCGTTCGATTCTCCGGTCGGCTAATGAAGAATTAGATGAATTTATTTCTGGTGACAGAAATTCATTTCTCGCTATAATGTTGTTCGGATTCCACAACAAGATGTAGGTCCCGTTGCTAGGTAACCAGCTGGTTCTTAGCCACGTAAAATAAATCTAATCCTTCGGGCCAGCCCTAGGAGAGCTGTTAATCAGCTCAGTGGTCTGGTTAAACTAAGGTATACTTAACTCAACCTGTAAAAGGTTTACCGTCAACTATGCCTAAACATGCATCAGTTCCGAAAAATTTCTCACTAGCTTATCTCGTTCTTAATAAAACAAGAAACAAAAGGGTAACCGATAACGTCGCTTAAATATTCATCGAATCTCTTGTATCTACTTTGGTTATCTTGCCAGCATTAAACCAAAAAAATTTACCGACAACTTCGTTTATATTATGTGAGTTCTGTCATATTCTCACTAGCATACCTTTTAAAACCTAAGTTAATAGAGCCATGAAGAACAAGAGAAACTTTTATCAAGAGAACTTTAGGGCAAAATTGATTACATGGGGAAGGCACGAACCACCTCTGAAGTCAACAAACTTCAGAGTGAAAAACAACCAAATCATATTTTCAATTATTTTGGCTGTTTTCGCCCTGAAATTTGCCCGTCTACAGACGTTCGAAGCCACAGGCCTACATGCGTTCGTTGCTTGTCAGTTCATTGAAGGAATCCCAATAATTGTTCAGAAACCGAAAAAAAACAAATTTAAACAGTTATCTCAGTCACAGTGTCAAATGTAACAGGTCAGTTACATACAAAAAATTTAAAAGCAGAGGCTTTCAGTCCATTACACTGATTAAAACGAATCTACGGAAGTTTTCACAGTGTAAAGTTTATCACAAAAGATTATCCTTTCCCAGAACAAATTGAAAGACATAAGCTTCCTCAGTAATGCCCACTGAGTAACGACGCTAATGAGGGTAAGGGACAAAGTCTTCAAAGAGAAGTGCTGGGTTCATTAGCGAAAAGTCTGAACGAGGGAGACGTTTGAGAAAACGAGAATAAACGAGTCAAGTATGACTTAATTTTGATCTTCTTTGGTGAGCAAAACGGACGATGGACAGACATCGATTAAAGCTCAATAAAAACCAAACGTCAACGAAATAATCTTAACCTAAGCCCAAACTTTAACCTCGACCTAAGCAAGGCAAAGTTTATTGCTACAGGAAAGTAGAAACTCCTGGGCGTTGCTTTCATCATTAGCTGAATTGGTGGTACCTGATTTTCTTGTACTGACATTTTCTGTTTGAAAGAGAACTGGTTGATAGAAGGGAAGATTTCCTAAGCTTTTTCCTATATTCTTGAAATTGCAACCTACTGGACAAATATGTGAATGATTCTATATGATTCTACTGACAGTGCAACTTTAAAGTATTATACAACAGAGGAAACTGGGATTACATCTTGATACTAAGTCATAGAAGGTCAGTCATCGCGTGTAAAGACAATTATTGAAGATAACAAGAGACCCTTCCACGGATTTTAATATTTCCATGGTCTAGACCGTACTCTCCGTGTGAAAAACAATCAACTTGATGCCCATAAAATACCCGCTGGCGATGTAGGTGATATGTCTTAGAAATAAGCCTACTGTAAGACCCCTGGAGACCTATACTTTGGACATGTGATAAAGGGAATAATATTGGAAAAAACACTATTGGAATATTGAAGAACCTTACGCAGTATATTGAATCTGGGTCTATAGAAAGAAAAAAAAGACACTCTTTTTTTTATTTAAACCAGTGTTTTGACGTACTTTGTAGCCTTTTAAAAATATTTCAGAAGATGTTCTAATCCCATTAACCTAGCTGGAAAAACTCCTTCTTTCAACTAACATATCTATAAGTAATCCCATTGTTCATTTTAAGGTTCCTTCCTTGGCCACAACTCAGGACTTATGAAAATGACAACTTTTTCTTTTCACGAAAAATAGTAAATATTACTTGTAACTGACCTCAAGAACAAAGTGAGCATTTGATTTCATGGAAAAATTACCGTATAAATTTTACTGAACCAATTTACTTTTCCAACAATCGTTTACCAAATAAAAATCTAACATGGTGAATCATTTCACCGACATACGAAAATGCCACAAAACGGGTCTCAAAATACTTTTAAATGTTACAAAACGTTTTTCTAAAATCCTCTTAAATGCTAAAAAAAGGTTCTTTAAATACTCCGCGTTTCATTCTATTACAGGAATCATTTTGAATTATTCCATTACATAACAATAAAATGACACTAAAAGGTTCGAATTTACTTCCGCCAAAAATCCAGATTAAACACAATGACCGACCAACACTCGAACCTAAAAGTATACAACAAACACGATGAAAGAAAACTATTCTATTACGAATGTGATGTAGGACCGCATAAGAACTCTGGCATTGTAAGTATTATACTTATACAAACAACAGACACA
Source organism: Macrobrachium rosenbergii (assembly GCF_040412425.1). Lineage (NCBI taxonomy): Eukaryota > Metazoa > Arthropoda > Malacostraca > Decapoda > Palaemonidae > Macrobrachium > Macrobrachium rosenbergii. The sequence continues at coordinate 31,659,723 of NC_089768.1, forward strand.
CACACAAACATACAATATATATATACATATATATATATATACACAACACGAGTATACAGTATATATATACTATATGTATACATATATAAATATAATTATATAAAATGCTAATATCTAAAAGCCTCCTACTCTTGGAGATAAAAATTTCATTAATTTGCAATTGATTAAGTACAGGGGACGGTCAAAACAAGAAAAAACACAAAAATGACTCACGATAATCATTCTGTAAAGTACCTGATGAAAAACAAATGGAGCGAAGAAGAGGAAAACGGACGAAATAGACAACAAAAAAAGAAAAAGGAATGTTAAAAGAAAAAGAGCAATAAAAGTTAAAAGAAAAAGGACGGGCAAAAGTTCAAAGGGGAGTGAGTGGTCACCTCGTTGGAGAAATACCTACAAGACCCTGGAGACCTATACTTTGGAAATAAAGGGAATAATATTGGAAAAACACTACTGAATATTGAACCTTGCCGTATATTGAATCTGGTCTATTTTCCGCACGATTCATTCACTGATTAACTAGCTGGAAAATCCTTCTTTCAAGTATTTTAAAGGTTCCTTCCTTGGCCTCAGGACATTGACAACTTTTTCTTTTCACGAAAAAAATTAAATATTACTTGTAACTGAACAAAGTGAGCATTTGATTTCACTGGTATAAATTTTTACTGAACCAATTTATTTTGAAAATAAATAGAGGTACCGACATACGAAAATGCCACAAAACGGGTCTCAAAATACTTTTTACAAAAACGTTTTTCCAAAATTCTTAAACCATCGTTCCATTCTATTACAGGAATCATTTTGAATGATTCCATCATAACAACAAAAATGACACTGTCGAATCCCAGAAACCAGATTAAACACAATTTGCAACAAACACGATGAAAGAAAACTATTCTAAGATATGGTCTAAATTAAATTTCCCATCTACATGAAATCTAGAATATGATTAATTATGCTGGCTAATTTAATTGGAATTCTAATTACTTTGAAGATAAAAGTAAGAGAAAGGCTTACCTCCCTGACGGGGGGAGGAAGAAGAGGGAGGACGAAGACAAATAAGGAATGTTGGTGGAAGTGCAAATTGTGAATGTTGGAGAATACCTACAATACTATAGAATACTACTGAATGAACGCCGTCGCCCTATTTTCCGCCGATTCATTCACTGACTGTACGTGTAACCTACCTGATCCATTCATTCGTTGACTGACAAGTGTAACACTGATGTTTTTTGCTGAATTATAGGAGGAATGCGCAAAACTTTTCAAATTCCATTCTTAAACCCTCGTTCCCCAATATTCGTCGTATCATGGGTTAAGTACCATTTGCGAGAAATATGTCCTAAGATAGGTCTATATTCTTTTAGTTTGAATACATACCATACAGTTACACGTACACTGGTGAAAATGGACTCATGTACCAAAAACACACACACACATGCATACATACATACATACATACACACATGTATACATATATATATATATTGTTACAAACGTCCTTTTGACCGTTTGCACTTTGCAACGCAGCTTCCATTGATGCTCCTGCTACGGGAAACTGGCTCTGTTCTACTCAAGTCTTGCCCATGGACTAAGGGAATGTGATTGGAAATTGTTTGTCCAGCCTCACCATATTACCCTTTACCTGAATAATGTGGTTCGGATTCCACAATAAGCTGTAGGTCCCGTTGCCAGGTAACCAATTGGTTCTTAGCCACGTAAAATAAGTCTAATCCTTCGGGCCAGCCCTAGGAGAGCTGTTAATCAGCTCCTCAGTGGTCTGGTTAAACTAAGATATACTTTTTTTTTCACCTGTTCTCCCGTTCTCATATCCATACCTCTTCGAATTCTCCCTCAGAGATTCTTGTGATTTTGACTGTGGTGTTTGATTTATCAATGTTAGAATACCAGTGTTAATCTTACATCTGCCTTGACTATAAGTGTTAACATGCAATGAGTTATTATTACCAGTGCCAAAGATCAGTGCTCTGTTACTTGCTTATGTATTCCAAGTTAATTGTCACTTGGAATTCCTTCGTATAACTTCCCCCAGCTTTGCAGATCCGTGTTGCGAGCACCTGTTGTGTGAAATTATCTGTAGGTCAACGGTGCCATCTTCCTGCGAACTACAGGTGCCATACCTGGTCAAGATATCCGGATCCATAGAGTGAACCTTGTCTTGCTTGTTGCACCCTATCTTGTACTATCTAAGGATTGTGTTAGCCTAAGACAGCATGGTTATAGCGTTTCCACTTGTGTGGCACTCTTGCTTATTGATTGTGATTTTAGTACAGTGATTTTGGATAGTGACACTGAGCTCTATTGACAGGGCCTGTAAAAATTTTCCTCTTCTGATACTTTAGTGAATTATATGTTTTAAGTGGACAATCTAAGTTTAACTTAAACCCTTACTTTGATGATATTTTGTGTATATTCACTAAGCAAAACTTTTTCTGATCACTGGAGCGTAGCCCCCTTGGTCAGTTGCCGTTACCTGAGGCCTAATTATAGCCATCTCTCATACCCCACAGCTGCGTGAACGTGACAATATATATATATATATATATATATATATATATATATATATATATATATATATATATATATATACATAAATATAAATATATATATATATATACATAAATATAAATATATATATATATATAAATATATATATATATATATATATATATATAATATAAATATATGCTATATAAAAAAACTTGTTTAAGCTAAAACAATTAAAACAGCTGTATTCTCAGCGGAAATCAGTCTGTGATCCAACACGGAAAAAAGTACGTCACTATTTAAAATGTCAAAATGTTTGAACAGCTACAATACATATTTTTTGTCTCAGCATGAAACCCCTACAAAAACTCTTTTTTTTTTCAGAGGCGGAAATTCACTGTTTTATAATACACTAGGAATATGAACTACAACGAATGTCATCGTGCACAGCATAGAGTTATTTCACATTTCTCTTTTTTTATCTTTTTTTACTGATTGTAATGGGAATTCTTTTATTTATTTTTACATCAAGAAAAAGCCGAGAACTTGACACAGTAAATGTTCTGATGGATAATATAATTGATCAGAGAAAATCGGTTAAATTACAAAATATACCATACTTTTATAAGTTTCAAAGTAGTTTATATGTTTATATGTATATATATATATATATATATATATATATATATATATATATATATATATATATATGTGTGTGTGTGTGTGTGTGTGTGTGTGTGTGTGTGTGTGAGACCATTACCACGAATGAGTCCACCATCATGAATAAATGAGATGATCATCATCATCAACAAATATGACCATCATCACTAATAAATGAGACCATTACCACGTATAAGTGTGACCACTGTCACTAATAAATGAGACCATTACCACGTATAAGTGTGACCATTGTCACAAATGAATGAGACCATCACCACAAATAAATGTGGCCATTCATCACGAATGAATAACACCATCATCACTAATAAATGAGACCATTATCACTAATAAATGAGACCATTATCACGAATGAATGAAACCATCATCACAAATAAACGTGGCCATTCACCACAAATGAATGAGACCATCATCATAACAAATAAACGTGGCCATTCACCACAAATGAATGAGACCATCATCACAAATAAACGTGGCCATTCACCACAAATGAATGAGACCATCATCACAAATAAACTTGGCCATTCACCACAAATGAATGAGACCATCATCACAAATAAACGTGGCCATTCATCACGAATGAATAACGACATCATCACTAATCTACGAGACCTATCAATGTGACCTTCATCACGAGTGAATGAAAACATCGTCACTAATAAATGTGACCATCACGAACATATGAGACCATCATCATTAACAAAGATGACCATCATCACGAATAAATGTGACTATCATCACGAACGCATGAGACCGTCATCACATTCGCAAATTAACGAACGAATTCGGAAGTTTTCATTAGCCTCGTCGAGTCAGAGCGATTACGATCCTATTACGATAGAATTTGAGGCATTTGGTCCGAGTTGCGTTGACAGCGAGATAATGACTAACAAATTGCTTGTGACTCCAAACGAAAGACAAATTTCCAACAACTTGCCCAATACTGCAACGAACGGACACAGCTAATGACAACTTGTAGCAGGCATTTTTATGAAGGACATCGCAAAACCCTTTCTGGATTTTTTTTTATTATAATTCTGCTTGCCAAGGTAATCCTACATCTTCAGATCGGATTTCTGTACAATGGCCGAGGATTTAAAGTCTTCAGTTAAAGCAAATGAGGAGAAGGCTTCTGTGTCATGGCGGTCTCGTAACCATGGCAACCTGGCGACAGTAGTAACGCCGACAGGCATTGTTGACATGACAGCTCTCCTGGTCATGTCATATTCACCTGCTCTTAATACGCAGGGAAAGATTATAAGGGTACAGACTTTCTAGGCAAATAAGACGTGATCTTGGTAAGGTATGAAACGTAAAACATTATTTTATCATTAACTAAGGAGAAATAATGCGCGTACATGTTCTTTGAACTTAATATATACGTTGTATTGAGCGCAATCAGACGAAATTGTATGTATGTACGTACGTGTGTATATATAAATAAATAAGTAAATATATACATATATATATATAGACATATTTATAAACATGTATATATATACACATATATATATATATATATATATATATATATATTTATAAACATATATATATATATATATATATATATATATATATATATATATATATATATATATATATATATGACTGAAATATTTTCTGATAAAACAGAGTTCTGTCTATAAAAGGAGCCATAAAAACGCCAGAGGTAGAAAGTTAATGCTATATATTTCGGAGAACTGTTTTCCGAAATATATAGTATTAACTTTCTACCTTTTGGCGTGTTATGGGTTCCTTTTATTAGATTTATATATATATATATATATATATATATATATAATATATATATATAAATAAATATATATATATATATATATATATATATATATATATATATATATATATATATATAAAAACATAAATGTCCTTGTGATTTTACGCTTATCGCTCCATAGTAATATTGCAAAGATTTACAGTATCTGCTTCTACTTAATGGGAAAAAACTGACATATTTTGTCCTCCTATTAGTTAAGACACAAGAGACAGACATATTCAGAGATGCTTTATTCAATCGGCAACCTAACTCACACATTTATCACTTATCAAGAAATAACCATCCAACTTCAGTGAGAGGGGGAAGGGGGGGGAGGGGAATGTATTAGCACTAATCCTTGTACAAGACTGTTAACGGAACTTGCATTAGCAAAACTTAAGAAGTAAATACGTCAGTGAAAGATGGAAATTCAGAAATGGTGTCGAAATGGAACCAGACGCCCTTGCTAACTTGATAAACATCCTAACGATATTTCAGAAGTAAAGGAGAAGTTATTCTTTACTCTCTCTCTCTCTCTCTCTCTCTCTCTCTCTCTCTCTCTCTCTCTCTCTATATACTCTATATACATATATATATATATATATATATATATATATATATATATATATATATATATATATATATATATATATATATATATATATATATATATATATATATATATATATACGTGTCTGTTTTGTGTATGTATGTATGTATATATAGCCTATGAATCAATGTATAGCTATACCATGCTATCTATCTATATATGTATCAATGAACCATGCATACCTATATCAATGAACCTACCTCCCATCCTCTGAAAGCGAAGAATTTCCATAAAAATAGTTCTGCATGTGACCAACGCAAATGGAAATACCAATAAAAAGAATAACAAAAACAACCCATTTTGATTCCCTATTTCCGTCGCGCCGAACTTTTGAATATTTGAATACCCTTATTGTGTTACAGATTTGAAACCATCGCCCCAAAATGATGAGCGAATAAATCGGGGAATGTTTAATGGCATTATATATATATGAACGGCCGAAACGTGTTTTCATTTCATTACAGTAATTGAACTCGGTGTTTTTGGAAACCGTAATAGTCTGTGATCTCTAATATGACTTTTCACACGCTCCACTCCCTTTCATGTCAATATGGCTGTGCGTGTGGTAACCCATGCGTCAATGCATATGTATGTTTGTGTAATGTATATAAAATATATATATATATATATATATATATATATATATGTGTGTATGTGTGTAAGTATGTATGCATGCATATGTATATGCATATATATAATTATAAAAGCCTATACATGTATATATATTATTTATAAAAAAGCCTATATATATATATATATATTCTTCTTTTTATATATATATATATATATATATATATATATATATATATATATATATATATATATATATATATATATATATATATAGGCTTTTATATGGTGTGCGCGTGCGGAGGCTTAAGCAGCTCAGGCTACACGGAGACAAGTCCCACGGGCGATCCTTGACAAGAAGATCCCGGTGAGACATAGGATCAAGGTCAACAAATCAGTAACCAGACAAGTGCGGCTGCATGGTGCAGATACTCGGGCAATACGCAAAAAAGAGGAGTGAGCCCAGGAAAGAAGAGGGATGAGAATGCGAGGCTGGATCCCTTGAGTATCACTGCTGGAAACAACTGAGAGCGGACAAATCATCAAAGGGAAGGGTGTTTGTAACATAATAGATAAAGCCAGGGAAAGTAGGATGAGGTGGTACGGTCATGTGGTTCGCAGGGATGAGGATGTTCCGATTAAGATCGGCAAAACTCACAGCAGGTTCGTCTGCGATCTACTTCTTCTCTGTAGGAGGACTGTATTTCTATATGTATGTAAGTATGCATATACAGTAGATAAATATACATACATACATAGATAAATATACATACATACATATATATACACATATATATATATATATATATATATATATATATATATATATATATATATATGAGAGAGAGAGAGATAGAGAGAGAGAGAGACGGGGAGGGTAGGGTACGTAACAACCTCGTTCATGATCCGACTTTTAAGAAGTACAAAAATAATAAAAAAAAATTAAAAAATTTTTTTTTTTAAGTTCAGTAACTCGAAGTCGGTCGAAGAGATACTGAAAAAAGAATTATTCAAATAAATGCAGAGAAAAGGAGAAGAATGATATATATCTTCCTCTTTCAAACAAGGGGTAAAAATAAGAGCTAAACGATATTAAATCCCAGTATTTAAAATAGGAGATTAAAAAGTCTTTCCAAGCATGTGCGTGAAAAATGTCACGCTTGAAAAGAACCTGGAAATATGGACTATCCACAAACAAAGCGGAGGAACGAATTCAAATGACTCCCTGAGCCCTGCATACAGAGCTGGCATTGCATGGGCATTCATAGATGCAGATGTATGACTCACCTGCTAAAAATTAAATATTATTAAACAGGTGTTGCCCAGGTGTTGACCTTCATACTACTTTAACAAAAATGAGTCCTTTACTGCATCCATTTATACGGCATTTCTGTCAAAGTTAAGGATATCTTAGTTTAACCAAACCACTGAGCTGATTAACAGCTCTCCTAGGGCTGGCCCGAAGGATTAGATTTATTTTACGTGGCTAAGAACCAACTGGTTACCTAGCAACGGGACCGACAGCTTATTGTGGGATCCGAACCACATTATGACGAGAAATGAATTTCTGTCACCAGAAATAAATTCCTCTAACTGTTCATTAGCCGGTAGGAGAGTCGAACGCTGGGCCAACAGCGTGGCATTTCTGTCATTCTGTCGCATACTGTCTTTGTTTTCGTCGAGGCTGGAATTCCAGCAACAGACCCTTGGTCCATTTCCAGAATTCTTCCAGCATTCGCCATATGCCGGAGGAAGATTACCAATGGCCTGGCTTAGGTTAATACTGGAATGGCCTCAGAGGAGCCGTTGGTCACCGCCCGATATTTTCTGATGGGACGACCGATCCAATATGTCAATGACTTTCGTCTCCTACATCTGCATACTGTTCCCCTGTCTGCATATTGTTCTGGAGTCACACTGTTTCTTTGTTCATTACACTATTTCTTTGTTTATCACTGTTTCTGGTGAATACCGTACTCGCCTAGCCTCGAGGATATGAAAAACAAACACGCGAGAAATGCGATGTGAAGTATGCATGGATCACAGTTACTATGTAAGAGAAAAACTATGAGTCAATATAAACTATCACATTTTATTTCATTTAAAGACTACAGTAAAGGAAGTTCCTGTATACAATGCGCATTTGTTCTTCCATCTTTTTCGACATTCCTAAAAATACTTCGAGGCCTTACTATACCTTAATTTTTCCCTTTTTTTTACTAACTTTCTCCTCTCCGTTCACACTTCAATTCTTCTGTTGTTCATGACGTAATATATATCTCGTTTCCTTTACCCTCAATTAGCCCAAAACTTTCACTCTTCCATCGAGACCTCCCGCACAGCGCTTTGTACTTTAGATTAATATACACCTACGAAATGTTCAAAGAAGTCAAAGGTGCCTCTGTCAACCATTTTAACACTAAAAAAATATATTTTTTCCTTAAATTGTAGGCAATCTAAGGAAGTTATTTGTGACAGGCTAATATATATATCTATACACATGTGTAAACAACTGCATACATCTAAACACCTTCTCATGCTCACAAAGTTCCGTGTATGAAAGAAAAGTTATTTATAAGTCCTGATAAAGAGTGATTGATGACAAAGAAAGTATTTCTAACTGTTTTATTCCTATTTGGAGAGTGATATTACTTTACATCCAAATAAAAGAAAAGCAATAAATATATCATGAAGATCAGCAACCCGTGTTGTCAGTTACCCCTCAAAAATATATTTTTCAAAACCGAAATTTAATCCACATTGCAGATGATATGCTAAAATTTTGCCAACCCATCGAATGAAATCAGCAATACGGTCCAACAAAGCATCGGGGTAACACGAATACAGTTACGGCACTGAAATCCATTAAAGTAAATCAAGCTAATCTTCTTTGCATTTAGAACTTGTAGAGATTACAAAACAAATAAAGAGTGTGTAACGACAAGCCAACGAAGTACCATCCCACTCCCTCTCTTATTTTGCTTGTGTTGTGTTACATAAATGGTCACGCCCAAATTATGTATACAGTAATCCACCTGACATGCCGACACGCCTCTTAATAGCACTCGCATGCATGAAAACGAATGGAGATCTATGGCCAGGATATTACAGACGGCAATTCACACTGAGACAAATATACAGATGTAAATGAGGCCACTCCTCGCATTTTCTTTTGCTCTCAACTCTTCTTTTCTTGCTTCTTTATCGAAATAGCAAAAGATAAAAAGAGAACCATGTTAACTTACATCTTGGAACGTTATCGAAAGACTTTCACACTTCACGACAGCAAATGTGTGTTTTGCAAAAACACTTTTGGTGTTGGAAACAAGTGTGACCTTAATGAAAGGCCTTCCAGTACACATGTCACTACAAAATCTCCGGGCACAAGTGTGGCCTTAATTAATATAGGCGTTCCACTGTACGTAATGTCAGCCCAACATTCTTGAGGCCCATGAAACACTTATTCATATTCTACTATATGCTGTACAACATGTGCTCATCCAACCACACAATATGAATAACTCTCTCTCTCTCTCTCTCTCTCTCTCTCTCTCTCTCTCTCTCTCTCTCTCTCTCTCTCTCTCTCTCTCTTCATATTAATCACACGGGTGTTTAGTATGTGGATGTGTACACAACGTGATCTTATATGTGTATATTATGACACATACAAAACAACATATATGTATATAATATACACCATGTATATATATATACATGGTATACATTTATGCTTGTTCACCGATACCGTTCAGAAAAAAAGGAAACCAATTTTCTGACTCAAAAAGTCGGAAAGATAGAAATATGCCACCTCGGAGGAAGGAATAAAGTTCATTTTTTCCTTTGTGTCGGAACATCCAAAGATTCATAATTCATCACATCTGAAAGCCTGGGAAGGGGAAAATATAAAAACAGACCGACACCCTTTTGACGATGGGAGAATAAAAGTTAATGAGTTTGCAATATTTTTTTTAAGTCTAAAGGTTAAAAGAAAAATATCATATCAAAGTAAGATTTTTTTAAGACTGTAAAGGTTAAAAGAAAATTATTATATTGGAATAAGGCGCATCATCTTATGGTGTTAGGTCGTGGAATATAAAAAAAAAAAAGTTATGGGAAGTTTTCTGAATCCAAGTTCACATAAATAACTTTGTGTGGAGGAAATTTGAACAGATTCGCTGGACGATAAATGGAAATAATTTACAGCTGAAATGAAATATATAAATATTTAGTAGTCTCAACTAGTAAGCTATCGCTCCTTCGTTACAATTCTAAAAAAAAAAAGCCACCGTTATGATTTATTTTATGACAGCAAAGTTTTATATGGAGTTTCCTTAAAAAAAAAAAAAAAAAAAAAAAAAAAAAAGCATAATTGTAAGCCAAGGAAGCGAAGGAAACGAAATTCCTAGGCAGCATTTTGCGACAATATACAGTATACGCCTCTCTCTCTCTCTCTCTCTCTCTCTCTCTCTCTCTCTCTCTCTCTCTCTCTCTCTCTCTCTCTCTCTCTGATCACCTGACATGGAAATTCCATCACATGCTTCTCCTGTTTGACTTTTTCAGGACAGCAGTAAAAGGATTGGGAAATATTTTCTATATAATGCGCAAACTGCCTGAAAGATATTTTATACTTATGCGACATTAGCCGTAAGGAACGAAGGTTTTAAAATTATTCAATTCAGCACGGATGATAATTCAAATACTTTCTTTACAGACACCAAATTTTAAAGTTGGATAAATATCAATGATTTAAAACAAAAAAGTATAGAGAGATTTCAATTTTCAAAACTGTACTGAATATCAGAGACAAATGCAAGTTATTATAATTTATTATGGGTTTAAATTTACTGAAGAAACTGTAATCATGTACACAATATATAATACTTTCAATGTTAGTCCAACAGTATATATAAGAAATCCGGGAAACAGAACATACCTGATTATAAGGTTTACTAATGATGTTACTTATCTCAGAAAAAGCAAATACAATCAAATTAATTACATATTGCCAATCTTCTTCACCATACTGAAATACTTCATATGGTGTTGAATAAAACAACATACTTCTAAGTCTTCTTAATTAGTGGAGGTTGCCAAAATGTGTACTAATATAAAACAGTCTTATTGTAAATATTCAAAGTGAAACTGTTCGCCTAAAAATGCATAATACTTTTTGACTTAAACATTAGTAAATATCATTTTCATAATAATAATAATAATAATAATAATAATAATAATAATAATAATAATAATAATAATAATAATAACTAAAGATGTTTTATGATCCCTTATTAACAAACTTCCCAACAGGCCGGGGACTCACGATTTTCAAAAGTCAAACTGACCTGACAATCTCTTGGCAAAATGGCTGTTGTTGATAATGAATACAAAATATCCAGAGAAGTCAGGCCTCTCCTCTGTACGCAACTTTTCCCATCGATTAATTCAAGCTCCCCTCCAATATAACTCTAATGAAATGGGCCATTTCTTCCAACAGGGGATCTCGAAAATGACTGTGAACCCTTACTGACAGGAAAATCATTATCTTTCTAATTCAGATGTAGGTTTTCTGGTCTAAATTTCTCAGTTTCTTATGAATGTATCAGTTTTCGTGTTCACCTACATTTCGTGTTCACCAGCTAGAACTGAACAGAATTTAGAATTCAGGCCAAAGGCCAACCGCTGGGGCCTGTGAGGCCATTCAGCTCTGAAATGGAAATTGGCAGTAGAAAGGTTTGAAAGGTGTAACAGGAGGAAAATCTCGCTGTTGCACCATGAATCAATTGTTATGAGAGGGTGGAAAGTAAGGTGGAAGAAAGTAAATACGAACGGAGGCACAGTAAAAGGAATGAGAGGGTTGCAGCTAGGGGCCGAAAGGACGCTACAAAGAACCTGAAGTAATACCTACGGTGCACTGCATGAGTTGCACTAACGCCTCTACCCCGCCTACGGGGGTGTTCTGCAATTAGCAATTTACGTGCGAATAGTACTATAGCCTAATTCTCTTATCTTCAGTGTTTTAATCTGCCTGATGCTTTTCCTTCATATCTCGTTAATTCCAACGTAATTTAAAGTTGCCTCAACATCTTCTTAAGATATGGTTACGTGTAAGTTAGCCACACATTTACGTAAAGTGTTTCCTTCCACCAATGTAAAGTCACTTAAACATACTCACACGCACGCGCGCATATCTATATATAAACGACATGTGTGGCTTAATACCTGTGAATATAGAAAAAGTCACGCGTGTCTAAATGACGAGAATTCACACACATATATATAATATATATATATATTATATATATATATATATATATATATATATATATATATATATATATATATATATATATATATATATGATATATATAATATATATATATATATATATATATATATATATATATATATATATATATATATATATATATATATATATATCTAAAATTTATATTTGCAGTCGACGAATAGGTTGGGAGAAAGCTTCTTGCCTGAAGACACACCTTCCCTTGTTGCGCTGTTTCCAGGGCGTAGGGCAAGAAAAAAAAAGCGTAAAGAAAAAAAACTCTCGACGGGTGAGACAAAGGGTGAATAACCTTCGCTTGCCTGAGGACCCATTCTTTACTACAGTACTGATTTCTCTATAAAAGAATCCTTACTTTAGTAAAACCGTATAAACGTTCCCCATTCCGATGACGTTAGAGTTCCAAGTCAAGCGAAGGTGGCCTAAATGACCAAAGTCAGTGAAACTCGCCGAAAATACACAGCTGGTCCTATATCTACCATCTATGGCTCCTTAAGGAACACTATTTCAAGGACTACGGGTGTGGAGAACAAGTTATTTTTTTCATTTAACGAGGCTGGAGGGAGATGGGAGCTATTAGGTTCAGGTTAATCTAAAGGTCTACGGGTCGATGACCATTGGCGTTGCGACGTCAGTAAGCAAAATTATCGATCTCACTGAACATTTCATTCTTTTTACAAACATTTTATATCCGAAGACTACAGCGCTCATGAGTGTGGCAAGTAATTCCACAGACATCATTAATGCTGCGTTGATTCAAGCCACCGCTGAGTAATTCTGAAGATTTATAATTAGTGGACTATAATTAGTGCAGTAATTCTACCCGATCACGGTTTTTTGTCTTTCCAAAACACATACACACACAAACGTACATACATACACACACACACACGAAAACAAATGCGTACAGATGCAGTGGATAACGAGAAATAACTTCGAAGCACTTTTATAATATTAAAGACATTCTTTCCAACATAAGGAAAAATGAGTGAAATTCTTACGCTTTTATAACTTATACGATCGAATTCCTGCGATTTGGAAACTGTCTTTGTTGCAAACTTTAAAATTACTACGCGAGATTTTCACGTGTTTCTTGCTTCAATAACAAACAATTTCACTCATTTTGTATGGCACTGTCTAATTTTCTAAAATTTGTTCGTTCATTCCGAAATATCAGTTTTGGTATATAAGTCTGATCAATAAGTTGGCTCGGTCGCAGAAGTTTGGTAACTAGGTGGGTGCTGGGGCGGAGGGAGGGGGAAGGGGGGTGGAGTTCTATAATGGAATGTCAGTATTCATTTTTCCTTCGGCAAAAAGGTGGGGGGGGGGGCGCAGCATTATCACCAAACACAATCCCCTCCCATCTCTCTCTCTCTCTCTCTCTCTCTCTCTCTCTCTCTCTCTCTAAATGGGAAAATTAATGGCAACCCTGAGGGGTGATTTTAGGACCTCAGTGAGACACCCAAAGTGAATTCTGGTGTCGAACAAAAAGAAAAAAGCAGATGACTTTTATTAGAGAGGACAGTAGGTTGAAGGATTTAACATGAGGCAAACTATAAGTTGTTTGGTGACTTTACCCAATAAAGAAAAAAGTGGTTTACAATCCACTCAAATCCTTGAGGTTATCATTATTCACAATGTAAATTACGGAGTTTGGAGCTATTAAAAACAAGAGTGACAACTGACTTCTGAACTAAGAAAAACTGAACACTGACTAACACAACAGTATGCACGGAGGAGATTTAGCCTACAACAATGACAAATGGAAAAGATGGTCAGCTGAAGCCCTTAAACTTTACCAAAAGGAGAACGTAAACCTTAAACGCATCATCTTAACCTAACAACTAAAAAAATAATAATTTAAGGAATTATTACTGATTATCCATCCGTAAGTGAATGTTAACAATTCAGGCCCTTTGTGCAGCCAAAGGTATGAAGCTCGCAACCTCATCTCAAAAATAAATTATTAAAAATTTGCACAATAAAAGGACTCTCAACTTCAAGTGTTTCCAATCACAACTCTGTCGTCACCTATAAAACGTTTATAGTCGCCATTTTTAAAGCGAATCATGAAAACCCAAGCCTACGAGAAAAAAAAATTAAAGGAAATTATTTTTTTCCTTTATTTTTAGAGCATTTGAGTCCTCAAAGTGAATCGTATATGTGCACTTCATTCATATAATAAATCCTTAAAAACTCTCGGAACCTTTATTTTAGACCAAAATAATCAATAATAATAATGCTTACTTTTTGGTAAGGACGTGCCATCAACACTTATCTTGATCGAGTTCACTTATTCATGTAACGCTGAGGTGCGCATTTTTTTTAAACCTGCAATAACTTGAACCTACAGAGACGTGCAATATCGCTTCAAAGACGAAAGGACTCTGAATCAGCCAGACATTAATATTTGTCCAACATTTCTCAATACAATTATACCTACGTTTCCCGATTAATGCAAGGGACAACTGCATGCAATAAAATTTGTTTTGTTGGCGAGAACGACTGGCTATTACTGGGACTATTGATATTAGCATGGAAGAGAATGCACACATGCGCGCATTTTACACACTTGCACGCACATACATACATAAATACATACATACATACATATAGTAATTTATATATATATATATATATATATATATATATATATATATATATATATATATATATATATATATATATATATATATATATATATATATATATATATATATATATATATATATATATATATATATATATATATATATATATATATATATATATATATATATGCTTGCTTGCTGTCGCGCTGGAATCCGGGGCTGCTGTTTCTCCTACCTTCTCGATCCCATATCTAACCCGTCCCCATCCGGGGAGGACAAACAGGTTTGCAGGAGGAGGGTGGGTGTCTCCCCTACCATCCAGTTCCCCTACCTATCCACGCCAACACCAGGGGCGGACAAACCGGTTTACAGGGGGTGGGTGGCTGTGTCATGTCTCTCCCACTTTCACCCGAGGGAGGACAAACAAGATCAGAACCTCTCGGATTTTATTATTATAGATATGTACGTGTGTGTGTGTGTTTGTTTATGTGCATGTGTGTGTGCACAACAAGCATGACCGTATAAAAATACAAACTGAAAAAAAAAAAAAAAAAAAAGTCGGATAAGTATGACTTCACTAGATGAGCACAGTAAGGGTTGTAATGGCATTAAATATTCCTCCAAAGCTATTCAAACACCTACGTCAGTTTTTTAAAAGAAAATCTATGTTAATCTACCATGAAAAACGGATTATATATTTTTTAAACGGTTCTTTTTAAAAGAGGGGAAACGAAACTTTTCAAAGAATCGACAACACGATCACTAAAAAAGATTGTTACGTTCTTTTACTTTCTTTTTTGTTACTTTCTTTTACTTTTTCTAAAGAGCTTTAAGTAGCATATTTCAAAACAATATAAAAACTATAATGAAAACCCAGGAACAAAAGGGCGGTACTTTGTGCCCAATAACATTCAACAGGCTCGCTGTCCTACGTAATGTCCTCTATGAAATGTAAATTTTTGTCATGCTTAATACAGAAAGGTCCTCTATGAAATATGGTTATTTGTAATCTACAAATAATACAAAAAAAGTCACTGTGGAATATAACAATTTTTACTAAACTGCAAAAAGGTTCTCCATGAAACTCAATAAACGATTATTTTGCCAGTTATATGTTCTACGATACGGTTACAAATTTTCAAAAGCATACTTGAAAATTACCGAAATTTACACGCAAGAACAAAAAACAGCCTTACATGAACTTATAAACAAATGAACGTGGTTGCATGTTCCATCAACAACGTAATTAAGTAATTAACAGACATAATTAACGTGTAACCACGTACTCTAGTCCCATAATACCGAGAGCGCTACGTCTTTTAATGATATACAGTACTAATAATAGCTGCTGCCTCAGTGGCATTAATTTCATACTAGTGTAATATTTCACATTCTTGTTACCTCTCTTTCCATTATTCTTTTGATACTTGTAAAATTAGACATATCCGTTGCTGTTTGTGTTGTGGTTGCTGATTTCATTCTCGTTGCTGTTATCACTTTATAATCGCTTTGGTTGTTGTTATTATTGTTATTATTATTATTATTATTATTATTATTATTATTATTATTATTATTATTATTATCATGCTAGAAGATCCTCTTTAAAGCATGTTTCTTTGAATATAATAACTGGATTAGTGACATTCCTCTTTTAAGCAGGTTCTATTAAATATATTAACTGCCTCATTGACAAAAATTTTCCAATCAGCAGCAGCGACCTCGTGACGTCACACCCGCTACAGTAACCCCCTTCTTTATATAAATTAGAATCTGAAGGACCTTTCTCAGCCGGTATCCACTCCATCACGATAGTGGATACCAGCTAAGGTTCTTCAAGGTTCTAATTTATATAAAGAAAGGTTATTGTAGAGGGTGTGACGTCACGAGGTCACTGCTGCTGACTGGAAAATGTTTGTCAATGAGGCAGTTAATATGTATTTAATAAAACCTGCTTCAAAGAGGAATGTCACTAAGGTAGTTATTATATTCAAAGAAACCTGCTTTAAAGAGGAACTTCTGGCATCATAATAATAATAATAATAATAATAATAATAATAATAATAATAATAATAATAATAATAATAATAATAATAATAATAACCAAAGCCAGACATTTCTACTCGCTGAATTAAATCCTTATCTCTATCGATCGGGAACTTAAAATGCGACATCTCTAAGAATTATCATCAGTCACGTTCCAGGGAATATCGAGGTCATTCTTCTGTACTGTCTTGACCTGGCGCCAAAACATTTACAAATTAGATCATTATGTAAGCTAACTGTGACAAAATGTCTAGTGTGTTCTTTAAAATTTTGATTTTAATACCCATTTACCATGAAATGAAATGTATGTTTTTTAATAAAACAAAAAACAAGTAATTTCTGATTGGACTATAGGAATGGACTATAAGTATACCTTAGTTTAACCAGACCACTGAGCTGATTAACAGCTCTCCTACGGCTGGCCCGAAGGATTAGATTTATTTTACGTGGCTAAGAACCAATTGGTTACCTAGCAACGGGACCTTAAGCTTATTATGGAATCCGAACCACATTATAACGAGAAATTAATTTCTATCACCAGAAATAAATTCCTCTAATTCTCCATTGGCCGGTCGGAGAATCGAACGCGGGCCCAGCAGAGTGCTAGCCGAGAACGATACCAACCCGTCCAATGAGGAACTACTGGAATGGACTGTAAAATTTAGGCCAAAGGCCAAGCACTGGGGCCTATGAGGTCATTCAGCGCTGAAAGGGGAACTGAGAGTAAAAAGGTTTTAAGGTGTAACAGGAGGAAAACCTCGCAGTTGCACTATCAACCAACTGTTACGAGACAGCTGAAAGTAAGATGGAAGAAATACAATATGAACGGGCTGCAGTACAAGAAAGGAAATGGGTTACAGTTAAGGACCGAAAGAACGATGCCTACAGTGCACCATGTGAGGTGCACTGACAGCACTACCTCCCTCTGGAGATTGGGTTACAACTGTTCCTTGCCTAATTCCAGCTCATTCTTGAAAATATTACGACATACAAGAACAGGTATTGATTACACTACTAACAAACACAGAAAGAAATTGTACAAAAATTCATTCTAATGCTCTTTGCCAATTATTCATTCCCTAACTACAGCCCATTAAAATCTCATCTCTGACAGAAAAATCAGACATAAACAATAATAAAAGTAGAACCAAAACCCCACCGATTTCTTCAGTATCAAGAAGCTTGGGTAGCAAAGCGGCACCACGAGCGGAACCATTCGGTGAGGTGTTGGGAAGTGGGGAGGGGGAGAGGTAGGGGAGAGGGGTTGAGGAAAAATGAGGTGGGTATGGGGCACAAGATCACCCGTCCGTATTATTACTTTAAATAGCTTACTGGGTTTTGAAAGATAGACCTACATATGACTGTTTGTAATGCTCGTTTATAATAATAATCAGTTGTTTTGATTTAACAGTTGTTCTAAGGGCAAGATGTGTTAACATGCGTGTGATGGAGGAGGGGGTCGGATCCCCCTTGGGGGCGGCACCCAATAAAAGCTTGGAAAACGCTGGTCGTAGCAAAGTTGCTAATCAGCGGTAGCCATGGAAAGGCAGGTGCCAGGAAGTCTGGGCATGGCTACATCTGGTCGATATCTCTTAGCGTGACTCATGGGAACGAACGCCTCGAGACGCCATAACACCATTTGTTAGATCGGCTTATCTATTATCGCCTCTCCCTTTCTTAGAAGAGAACAAAGCTTAGCCACGAAAATACAGTCTCCAGCTTCTGCTGCGTTTCAACTGCACAAATATCGTCCTAATGGGCTGACCCATTTCTGTTTTTTCGTTCATAAAAAAAGACTGAGTAGTCAAGGTACAGAATCGAATATGGAACTTAGGCCAAAGGCCAAGTGCTGCGACCTATGAGGTCATTCAGCGCTGATACGGAAATCGAGAGTAAAAAGGTTTGAAAGGTATAACAGGTGGAAAACCTCGCTGTTGCACTATTAATCAATTGTTAACAGACGGTTGAAAGTAAGATGGAAGAAAGAAAATATGAATGGAGGTACAGTAAAAGGAATGAAAGGGGCTGCAGCTAGGGGCCAAAGGGACGCTGCAAAGAACCGTAAGCAATGCCTACAGTGCACCATATCTAACATCCTACGGAAGGATGAAAAGTCATATTATGATGATAATAACACCCGGAACGTATATATATATATTTTTCGTGCACAATTTTACCGATACTATAGGCTAATTACACTGCTTAGTCCTACGTGGATTAGGCATTCTCACACTGCATCCGATTCAACCATAGAAAAAATGTCCTATAACAATATTCGCAAAAAAATTCACATTGACCTTAAAGTGTTTCGAATGGAATTAATTTCGTAAAACAAAAAAATAAAATAAAAAAAATTGGCTATCATTGGCAACGAACCCATATCATCACATTCAGAAGCAAATGAGTGCGGATCACTTTATCAACAGACTCAAACACCCTGTTTACACCTTTAAACCTTCGTCTGAAATGCCATCTTTCCTTTTGACAGTTCCTCCACATCTAAACGTTTCTCTCCTCACCGTTTTGTCGCTGTTACTTATTTCCCTCCTGACGTAGACCTAGAAAAACTTGAACAGCTTCTTGGAAATAGGGAACACAAGAGAGCCCTGATGGGGAACCGAAGTTCAAATGACCTGCCTTTGTCAGCACAGCGACACCCCTATCCTATCCCCACAGGGGAGCAAGAAAGAAAGAAAGAAAAAAAAAACTCAAACTCGGGTCCAAAAAGACTACCAAAAAGCCATTTCAAGCTTTTTGGTCGAAAAGGATTTTTTCTTTCGCCCACTTCTAAATACATACTCTAAAAGGATAACAAATCCAGCGAGTTCCTAAGCATCCCCGCCCCCTCCACAACCCACACCCAAAAAAATAATAATATTCATGAAAGGCAGAATAAAAAAGTATGATAAAGTTAGAATTCAGAGCCAGTGATAACTGAATAATTCGAAATAATGAATACTTCATGAACAAGATACAGTAAAGAATACTGTTGCATACGTTAGTGATATATAGTTATATATATATATATAATATATATATATATATATATATATATATATATATATATATATATATATATATATATGGAATCTACTGGTCACTTTTTACCAGATACATATGTAATTGTAGCCACAATGCCCTCCTAACTTCTCGAATTCTTCGCGCTTTTTTTAGACACGCTTGTCACTACAAAGCCTTAAGAACCAAGTGCAAGAAATACGAAGATATTATGATGTCTGGTGGCGGGAAACGAACCCGAATCCCACAATCACAACGGGCTCACGTTGCCGACCTGACCACAGTATAAAATCATTGTCAATGCACTAAAAATAAACAGAAGAGCAAAGAAGGCAGATAGCATCAAAAACATAATAAGAACAGCGAATTAACAAACCTAAAGCATCATGCAGTTTAATTCCTAGTCAAGGTTGCTATTTTGAACGAGTCTTTTTCCATGGGTTAGTTATTAAGAAACATCCCAAATCTCTACATCGACCACGGAATGGAATTTCAAAACTGAGAACTTTCTTTTATCCTTTTTGTGTGTGTGTGTGTGTGTGTGTGTCGCCACTTTGTGGACATCAATACTCACAATCTCACTGAACAGTAACCTAACGGGGCCCCTGTCTAGGACAGGCCACTGAGTAAAGAGAATAAGAATGGAGTATATGTGATAAATTGCACCAAAAACAAAAACCAGTCCTATAAGTAACAGATGATAAAAAGGATTAAGGAAAACTGAATAGGCTAAGAATTCCAAAACTTGGTAGGCGATAAAAAAAAATAAGCAATTTAAAATGTAAATTTTTCTCCTCGCACTGGAAGGGAAGACGCCTTCAAAAGGTCAAAAATGGCTGAATGGAAACTTCTGACTTGTATTTACCTTTCTTGTCGACCAGGCAAAGTGGACATTCAACGCCATCTATTTTCGCAATGTTTTACGGCGTTAAGTTGCTCAGTACACGCCTCTCAAAGCTCGCTTGCATGCTATCCAAACCGACCACTGAACGCCTGCAATTCGCTTAAGATGGAAAAAAAAAAAAAAAAAAAAAAAAAAAATTAAAAATTAAAAAAAATAACAAACTGATAAATATACTTATATACAAAATTAACTTTCCTATATATTTATAAAAATTATAAATAATATAATATACTACACCCATATATACATACACATATATATATATATATATATATATATATATATATATATATATATATATATATATATATATATGTATAAAATGTATAGGCTATATGTATATATATGCAATATAAAACATCGTTCTAACGTCAAGCACTGCGTAAATCTCGAGACTTTTGTCAGTTGAAATAAGTAAAAAAACTAAAAAAATATATAAATGTATTTCTCGATAGTGTATCATTTATTTATACATATACGCACTAGGAACAGACGTCTATTTGCAGCCACTGACATCAGTGAATATTCAAATTCTTCCTTCAAAGTAAATCGAGTAATATCTTAAACCCATTTCAAATGCAGTTTAGAATCTTAGAAAACGAACATTGCATAAAATAAAAGAAGTTCGTTCAGAAGATAAAATACAACACACTTCTTAAATTCATTTAATGCAATTTTCCCCCTTGACATTAAAATGGTCGCAAATGAAAAAAACTGGACATTCTTCAACAAAGTGAGAAGTTCAGGCACGATGCGTACTGTATAAGAAGTTGATTAAAATAGCGCTGCCCTTTAGCAGGAAGCAGAAAAGTGAACACTATAAGGGGAATCTATCTTTCTTTTTTCTTTATCTACATAAGAATCAAAGGTCTCTCATTTTTCAATATTTCCAATTACTACAATATTCTGGAAATCTAATGCAATTAACAAGCCCCTTTTCTCAAACATTTTTTATCTACGAAAGTTATTTTACTCTTGAGCTGGTGTCATGTGTGATCATCAACCTTGAGAGGTTTGCAGTAGCGAGCGGAGCGAGAATGACAGCGCACACTGTTTTCGACAAGTCATGTTATCCTCTTCATTAACGTGTACCAAAGGTTGGTTCAGTTAAGTTTTCAGTCTAATTTAATATATTTCCCGGAAATTGCTAATGGCAGTTTTTTTTTTAAGCAATGAATTTCCTGCACTTTTGGCGTAAAAGAATCGTCATCCTGGAGTAGCCAAACGGTTTAGTATTCCCAAGTTGAGGCATCTAGTACCACTTGCATCTGTACTTTTACATCGGTCTATCAATAAAATTTTACGTTCTTTATTGTGGCTCTTGGTGAGTGTAACAGTATTTGTACGTAATACATTTTTATTGTAGGCACCCCGTTATTAGGCCTATTGTAAAATCTCAGTGAAACGCTTTGCAAGACTACGACAAGTCTCACTGCTTGGAAAGTTGATTCCTTCCATCTTTCGATCTTGAATGCATAGAACGAAATTTATTTTCTCAATTCCAATTCGATCTGAGGTCATCTATCTCTGATACTGTGGTATTGAGTTCAATTTCCTTTTTTTATTTTCCTTATAAGTCTAAAACCCGAAGCGTTAAGGAAATGCATTGTAGTACTATCAAGTTTCTATGGCTCGGTAACCTTAGGCCTATTGGCGTTTAGCATGAGTTTTTATCCAATGATCTTTAAAATTTCTCTTATAACTCTTATAGCTTCAAATTACTTTTTTAACCAACCAAGAGCCAATTTAATGATAAAACATTTGGTCAAGGTAAGGAGGTAGTTCAGGACGTCAAGGAAAAAACACGATGACGTGTACGGGGCATAAAATGCAACCTTGAGAAGTGTCACATCCGTTTTACTCTTTTCATATTGTCGTTTATGGGTAAAGCTTGGCCATCCATGGATTTCGATCAGGAAATCCAAATGACGACCCCAGAGGAGGAGATCGTGTACCAGAACAATAACTAACATTACCATATATGGTAATAATCTCGGACTAAAGCTGCTCTCTCTCTCTCTCTCTCTCTAACATACTACACACCGACGATATTTTTTTCTAACAAGCTTTTAAAATCCCTCACTTGCACTGTACATGGAGGTAATGTAGCTTGCCTCGATTATTGCTAAATTGTCAGATTAGAGAAGTTTTATTATATCGTATTTTTGCTCTTGTTCAGCAAATATATATTAATCATAAAGGAGTAGAAGAGAGCATTTGCTTCATATATGAAAAAGGGAAAGCCTTTCCACGCTCGGAAAAGAGAACTGATCGAAAACCAATGAGTACTTCAGATATGATGAAGAACCCCTACAGGCATCATAGTATTACCCTAGACCTATAAGAAAGTATGCTAATATATGTCCGAACATAAGGAGATATTTGATAATAAGGTACGCTAACCTGTTCCACCTAACTCGGGTGGCGACTACGCCTTGGCTAGCCTAGATCATGGATCCGGGAAACCCACTGTAAGTAGGCTAATAATATAATCTCTTCAACTCTTACCTGCAGTACAGAGTTTAATTTTTATTTTTTGTTCAACTCTTACCTGCAGTACAGAGTTTAATTTTTTATTTTTTGTTCAACTCTTACCTGCAGTACACTTTAATTTTTATTTTTTGTACACATTTCATAAGTATTCACTTACTAGTAATCGTTATAACCACTCACACGTTAAGATAGTTACCCAAAGGTCTGGCCTAGCTTAGGGTAGGTCTAAGCCTCATCTCGAAAGTAATATTCGAGCTACGTTTATTCTATGCTCTACATAATGGCAAAGATTACGACATATCTTGATACTTGTGTGGTTGCCTCTCCTAAGACCAATTTGAAAAAAAGCATCAGGCTAATATACGCAGATTGTTAAAGAATTTCAAACCTTCTAATTCTTCGAAGTGTTTAAGCTCCGATATCTAGTTTGATATAATACGGCACAAGATATTTCGTGTGCTTATTGGGAGGCAACACAGACATTATCTTTTACCAAACGACATTGGCAACACAGACATTATCTTTTACCAAACGACATTGGCAACACAGACATTATCTTTTACCAAACGACATTAAGCCAATTTTACAGTTTTATCAATCACGTGTTCAATCGTTTCTATGGCTCTACAGCGCCATAAATCAACCGCCACAGTACTCCGGTAGTTGGCGGTTAGTAAAGGTCAGCCACCCCGAGTACACAAAACCCCGGATCTCGGCACTTTATAACTCTGGAAATATTCAACCGACCGGAGCGAAACTCTGGCTTTAAAGACTTCCCACTAAGGTCTCCAATCGTGCCAAATTTCATCGAAATCCGTCCAGCCGTTCCAGAGATCCAGATATCGACTTTTGGCGTTCAGGGGATGTGGTAGGGTTGGGCGGGTGAGGGACTTTTAACATATATCTCTGGAGCACTAACGGTAAAAGATACAGCCGTTACTTAGTTTTTCTGAAAGCTCGTATTCTGGAGGGGTACTTTTCGGGGTTTGTTTTTTTTAAATAATGAAATTTTAAAGTTACAGTATGACATTCAAATTAGCCATCAAAATTCAAATTTTCTGATGCTCAGGTACGGACTGCTCACAACATTAGGAGAGACGCCGTTTTCTTGATGTGTGTGAATAATAAGTGGTGTTGGGAAAAGCTGGCTGACTTACTGTCAATTATCTCGATTAAAAATTATCACACACGTTGAGTTTACCTACGCAGTTTTGGTTTTCGCGATTGCTGACCTACCCTAAATAAAGAGCCTAAACAGAATGTTGTCACTCACACACACACACATATATATATATAACTATAATTATGCAGCAAACGAGCTGACCTGACCATAATCACGAAGAAGCCACATTGGTCTAAGAAACCTATATCTAAAACCTAAATAAACCTCATTCCTTTGTTACCACATTCTTCCCGATCTAAGGCGTTGCCATTGCAAAAGAGGACTGAAATCACAGACAAAGAAAAGTGATGAAATCACAAAGGGGGTAGTAGTTAAGCCTAGCCACGTGACGGATATGAAAGTCAAGGGATGCAAAAGAAGGCGTAGGGCGTAGGACTTTACTCCGCAACTTGATGAATCGTGATGAAAGCGAAAAGCAGAAGAAGAAGTCTTTCCTCAATCAGTATAGGAAGCGAGTGCTATTGTAATACGCATGTAGAATAGGCTTCGGTTTGGACGAACCGCCCATGATGATGCGAAAATTATGCAAGAGCGCCTGATGCTAGTATTACCCAACACTGACCCGGCCCCGGTTTTGGTTGAACATTAGTCTGCAAAAGCAACAGCAGCAATCGGAATGAGTTCAACCATATCCACGACAACAAAGAAAAAGGAAAAAAAAAATGTTATCCACAAAGAAGCGTCGCGTTTATATAATCACGCGCTTCTGAGTGAATACGTTTGCTATATTTCTTCAAATTGTATTGCTTGAAGAAGTGCAAGTGTCTCTCTCTTCGGGTATGGTTAGCGTTGTGCGTATTATAATGGCACTCGCTTTCTATACTGATTGAGAAAAGACTCCTACTTCTATTTTTCGCTTTCATCATACTTTATCAGGCTGCGGAGTAAAGCCCTACGCCATATCCCATCCTTTGTATCCCCTGACCTCCATATCTGTCTCTCGTGGCTGGGCTATACTACCCCTTTAGTGATTTCATCATTTTTTTGCCCGTTATATTAATGGGGGTACTCATCGTCATGATCCAACGCCCTTAACTGCGTGTCATCAGCTTAATGTAAAAACATTACGTTAATTAGCTGACCATCAAACGCATCAAATTACTCTTTCATTATCTGAAGCACACGGCCACGCACGTACATGCATCCTGTTTACAAACAGGGGCCCACGTTGTCATTCACAAAGCAACAGGTATAACGTATGATAAAAGTTGGCAAACGAAAGTATATAATAGTAGGCACTGCATATGAATGACACTAAGCCTAAGCGGAACCCATTCAGTGACGTAACGCCACACTGTTATCGCGATGAAACATGCAAAGGTGGAGAGCGAATGAGTAACTTCACTCACTTACAATTAAAACATTTTTGCAACGACATAAAGACTTCTCCAAAGATTAATGATAATATAGGCTATTATATAAAGTTTTTCCCAAGTCAAGTTCATCGATGATGAAACGTAAGCTAACAAAATGAATGCATAACTTACAACAAAATGAACTTATAAAAAAATAATTTCACCAACCACATAAAGATATCGCCAACGATTAATGATAATGTGAGCCATTTCATTAACTTTTTCGGATAAAATACTACTAGGTAACAAAGTGGAAATACAAGAATGGTACAAACGCGAGTAACACTATCCTCATCGTGGCCAAAATGTATGAGAAAAGTTCCCTTGTGCTAACCTACTAAGCCACGGGGTCCCCCAGAGGAGGGCGCTGCAACCATGTGTTGCACGTTTTGGGAAAATACGCACGACGTGCAATAACCGTTCCGTGCATTACACGCCTGCAGCGGCGGTGTGCGTTGTGCATCAAAATAAACCTTTAAATTACCCCCCGACGACTTCCGTGACAATGTCACATTATGACAAGATAGCCGTTCGATAACTCGGCAGTTTGAAATGAAGTTAAGTCCTGCGATTATAGTAATGCAGAAATAATCATTGGTTGAAAAAGCTCACCTTTAAGATGGCGCACTTGTCACTCCTTGGTTTCACTTGCAAATTATAGATCGTGGGCGATAAAAAGGAAATTCCTCACAAGTTTTCGAGAACGGATTTTGCAACACACCTTCTTGGCACTATTTCACACAAGACTGCTCAGAGCTCAAGTGGAGAGGCTGGTCGGACTCCGTACGTTTGGCCAAAGCAGTAGAGCAGACCGGTTTTAGGTAGTCTGGCAGCGGTGCACACCGACATAGCGCAGCGCAACTTCGCTTTGTTTTTATTTTATTTCTAAAACTTTAAATGGAAATTTTCCATATATTCATTTATTGCCTTGAATCATTTATGAACCAGGAATAGCTCGATCGTGCCTTAGAAATCGTTTTAAAGAGATAGGAAGCATGAAGTAAGAAATTCAAGTACGACACTGCAGTTGTCGTACCGTAAATATAGTACACTTATGTCACGATGCATCCAAATGCCAACTATGTTTATTTTCAGTATGTTGAGTTAGTCGAGCAGCTCTAAACTTTCAATAGAGTTGACGCTGAATTCTTATACATGACATCCGTACTTATTCTCGTATAAGTTTCTCTGGCACGTACAGCGTACGAAATCTAAGATTTCCGTCAGAAATATTACTTGACAATACTTTGCAGAACAATGAAGCGATAGGTGGAGCTGAGTGAAACGTGCACTGAATGACGTAGCAAAACAAATGTTCTGGATAATGAAGTTCTTGCAAATACAACGCGCATACCGAAAGTGACTCACAACGTTTCCTACCAGAATCATTATCACTTTCCGCACTCTGAAATTCAACATACCAGTATCCTTAGCAGCTCCAGTTGGTGACTCTGTTGATAAGTATTATTTACCTAACATAACAAAGGAAGTCCTGGTTTCGAGTTTTCATTTATACGAAGGGAAAGCATGAGAGAGAGAGAGAGAGAGAGAGAGAGAGAGAGGTTGGGGAGAAGATGGAAATGAAAAAAAGAACCTTTGACATTAGCTAAACCACTTTTTGTGCTACGTTTGACAAGGGAGGATACGGAGCAAGAAAAAAATTATGTGCAACTTTGCTTAATTCGCGAAAATGATTGATTAGCAAATAGCATGAGATCTCGTCTTAAGAACTAAACTTTTTTATGCTGCCTCTGCTAATGCACATACAAACTTTTATTAATTAAATGCACTGTTAACAAATGCTCCATGCTATGAATATGAATATGATACCCTAAAATGTTCACAGTAACTTTTTATGTTGTTGTTAAGGAAAAGCAGAACGAAGTTAAACTAAGCATACGATAAGATTTCGAAGAATGTTGCAATGACATTACCTTTGACATCTTGCAAACCTTTAGATTTTTCCCGAAATACTTCGATATCTAGACAACAATCACCTTAATCAAGGTGGAGATCCGGTAATATTACAAAGTCCTTAAAGAAAACACGTTTTCCTCCCTTGCATAACACATAAATTTCCTTTTCAACATAATTACAAATGCAAATACATGGCCAAGCATGTGTGAGGTCTCAAGAGGTATATAAATCTCACATATGTTTTGCGATATAGTATAGGCTGCTCACATGCCACACACTGGGACTAGACATTAGGGCATGGTATATGTAAATTAGTAAGCTTAATAGCAAATAGAATCTACTTGTTGTTAAGCTTAGTCTTTTAGGTAATTAATACTACTGCATACAAGCTCTTGTTGCTAAAACCTTCAATAGAAGTACACCCTAAATCTTAATTATTCTCCTTCAAGAATCAAAATCCTTTTCCAAGAAAGTACCCCTAGAAGGGCTGTTAATTAGCTCAGTGGTCTGGTAAAACTAAGGTATACTTAATTCTCTCTCTCTCTCTCTCTCTCTCTCTCTCTCTCTCTCTCTCTCTCTCTCTCTCTCTCTCTCATTTCTGCCTTTAAATTTTGTAAATAATGAGGGTTATCCAGAGTTTTTTACCAGTCTTCTGCATCGTGTATTGGCCAATCAGAACCAACAAAGAGATTTGTACGGTAAAGTCTACTGCAAGGAGGTACACTTCTTCCGTTCTATTCCTATCTACAACTGATGCCTTTTCCTTTGTATTCACGTGATACATGAAGGCCTCTCCCATTATCCCACACCCCAGTTCCCTTCTCTTCTCCCCAATCATGGTGAGACTCATCTGACGTGACAGACCCCTCACTCTGTTTAGGATTGTCCTCTTGGATCAATAGAGGTTGGATGAACGGACATCAAACCCAAGCCACAGGCTGGACCCGCAATGGAGGGAGTCATTTTTGAGTGCAAAAAAACAAAACCTGACGGAAAGGACTTGGAATGGTAGCCACGTTGATTATCATTATTTCAGTGATCATTGTTATTAACGGACGAAGCAGAAAAGGGCATTAATACCACCGTCCACTGGGAGGAAAAGTATCAGACGACGTCGGTCTAGTTCTGTGAGCCTGGGTTGCACCTTAATCTGTCAGCTGTAGACTCAAAGAGGTATCCTGGTTGTTATTCGTATTATCAGATCTGTAACACGGTCCAGCATCTGATTGTTTTTTTATAAACCCTGTTTCAAACAGAAACGTGTATCGATGACGTATAAACATACATTCATACACAGACACACTCGAACATACATGCGCACATACTTACAAATAAATTATTTTCAACAATTTTGCATGAGCGTTTCCAAACTCCTCTCATATCTTGCAAGTGTATCTCTTCATAGCGAAAGCAAGCCGACAAGTTTTTTGTAACAGATTTTACTTGAGATAAAAAAAAATATTTCGTACTGTAATATTCTTGTTCTTAACACGAAAGATGATCGATCTGAAAATTATCAACGGTTAGGAAATTCTTCCCCTAGGCCGATGATCATGTGCTGAGTTATAAGGTTTAAAGATATATAAAGAATATTTAAAAGGTAATCCTAAGATCCTAGTTATTATTATTATTATTATTATTATTATTATTATTATTATTATTATTATTATTATTATTATTATTATTAGGAAGCATTCCATTCCCAAATGCTGCAGCACTCCGTGATAATTTTTTAAAGACTCATTTGAAATAAAATCCCTCCCTCCAATATCCGATTCAATGAAGAGTTTTACTTTAATGAGAGAGAGAGAGAGAGAGAGAGAGAGAGAGAGAGAGAGAGAGAGAGAGAGAGAGAGAGAGAGAGAAAATGAAAGTTCAGTTTTTTAACCTTTTAATGGCATGAACTTTAGGAAGGTCATTTCGCCTTAAAGGAAACAGTTTTAATTCCTTGATTATTTCTAGACTGCGAAGTGACTCAGTCTGACAAAGGTTGACAACAAAAATTCGCACACACACACACACACGTATACTGTATACATACTGTATATGTATGTATGTATGTATGTATGTATATACACATACATAACTGTATGTAATATATATACAGTATGTGTGTGTGTACTGCATATATGTATTTATTATACACAAAATTATGTATAAATTGTATATGTATATATATATATATCTATATATATATATATATATATATATATATATATATATATATATATATATATATATATATATATATATATATATATATATACACTATAATTTCAGTTCATGTAAGCCAACTAGGCTTTGAGTTACTATCAGCAATCATTTTGCATCATATTAATTTCAAGCCATGAATAAATCCTTCAAACAACTATTTCATTTCACTCTGTGTCAGCAGCTTTGCACAATCCAATATGTCTTGTACTAGGTCAGGGCGGATCTATTCCAGGTAGTCCATAATTTCTATCCAGACTGAAATAAAAAAAAAAAATTCATGTGGCTCCAACTAGTCTTGAGTGATAACTTTTTTTGTGTGTCATTGCAGAAAAAAGAGCAAGAGCTAAGTTGAAACTCTAGTACGATTCTCCCTCTCTCTCTCTCTCTCTCTCTCTCTCTCTCTCTCTCTCTCTCTCTCTCTCTCTCTCTCTTGCCACATACGCACACACACTTTTTTTGTATAGAATAAAAGTTAATGGATCAAAATTCTAAGAAACAATATCTTAGTTTGTGCCTCTGAAAATGGCAATGCTTCTACGAAACAATCTATGTAAAAACTTATTGTCTTGAAAACATGACATCCACACAGATCAACTTTAATGAAGCGTGCTTTCTGGAAGGAATGTATTCCTCCTGCCTAACTGTCAGAATAGAATGTAATATACAATTTAGGCCAAAAGCCAAGAGCTGAAAGGAAAACTGAGAGTAGAAGGTTACAAAGGTGTAACAGGAGGAAAACCTCGCAGTTGCGCTATGAAACAATTGTTAGAAGAAGGTGGAAAGTAAGGTGGAGGAAAGACTATGAAAGGAGGTACAACAAAATGAATGAAAGGGGTTGCAGCTAGGGGCCGAAGGGACGTTGCAAAGAACCTTAGACCTAATGCGGTGCACTGACGCAGCACTACCCACTTTCAGGCTTGTCTAACTGTCAGGGACAATCCATGGAACACAAGTCGCCTGAAGTGGTGATTTTTCATTAGCCTAAAAAATGGTTTCTGTGATTTAGCATTTGTCTGAAGATTCCCTGTCTGGTAGTTTTCCACTATCACTTGTTTAGTGTTTGAGTTTCTTGATCCTGAGAGTTAGCGCGTCGTACTCGTCTGGGAAAGGGCCTTCATCCACGATCTGTTGAGGTCACACTTGTCGCAAAGCTCAGCAACAGATATTTTTAACTCTCCTTGTGCAAAGCACAAGAATGTTTTGGTAACAATGCTGTAGTGTTGCTGATGAGCACAAGGATGTTTTGGGAACAATGCTGTAGTGTTGGTGATGAGCACAAGGATGTTTTGGTAACAATGCTGTAGTGTTGGTGATGAGCACAAGGATGTTTTGGGAACAATGCTGTAGTGTTGGTGATGAGCACAAGGATGTTTTGGTAACAATGCTGTAGTGTTGCTGATGAGCACAAGGATGTTTTGGGAACAATGCTGTAGTGTTGGTGATGAGCACAAGGATGTTTTGGTAACAATGCTGTAGTGTTGGTGATGAGCACAAGGATGTTTTGGGAACAATGCTGTAGTGTTGGTGATGAGCACAAGGATGTTTTGGTAACAATGCTGTAGTGTTGGTGATGAGCACAAGGATGTTTTGGTAACAATGCTGTAGTGTTGGTGATGAGCACAACGATGTTTTGGTAACAATGCTGTGGTGTTGGTGATGATATCTACAGAAAGTATATAATAATAATAATAATAATAATAATAATAATAATAATAATAATAATAATAATAATAATAATAATCCACGATTTAGCAGTTTAAGTATGAAATAGCTTTAAAAGGGAAAAAACTATTTTAATAAAAATTTGTTTTTTTTAAAGAGAGCGTGCATTGCGCGTAGGGCTGACAATGAAATATAACAAAGGCAATTACAGTAATTGGTAAATAAAACGCACCAAACATCATTAACGTTTTTATTTCCTGAAATATCTAGTTTTTAAATTTCATTTGTTGAAGTAAACAATGATTAAACAGTGATTTTCATATTAAGCATCAAGTTCTATAATCTAATAATTACCATTGATTCACTGATGAAATTCGTATCGCATTCGCACACATAAATGAGATAACGAGCTCCGAATTGCATTAATTAATTCACACAGCCTACGATATTTATCCAGAGCTGTAGAGTTCACTGATGAGAAATTAATTCCTTATTTGATTATAGTAATCGTGGGTCTATAAATCAGGTAATTATTAAATCGTGTGTATTTTGACTCCGTAGGGGTGGGGGGGTTGCCGTCGCTACACCCAACGTATTGCACTGTAGGCATTACTTAAGGTTCTTTGCAACGTGCATTCGGCCCCTAGCTCCAACCCCTTTCATTCCTTTAACTGTACCTCCATTCATATTCTCTCCCTTCCAGATTACTTTCCACCCTCTCCTAACAATTGTTTCTTTGTGCAACTGCGAGGTTTTCCCTCCTGTTACACCTTTCAAACCTCTTACTCTCAATTTCCCTTTCAGCGCTGAATGACCTCGTAGGTCCCAGAGCTGGGCCCTTGGCTTTGGCCTAAATTTTATATTCCATATGCGGTACCGCCCAGCCGTTCTTTTGACGTAAAGGCAAAACATAAATTGATTAAATGTATTGATGTCACCTATCGTGACAAATCATAACCTAACCTAAACTAAGATTGTAATGAATCGATGACGCCCCTTGAACCTGCAAATTCGTGTGACTTAGAGAGAGAGAGAGAGAGAGAGAGAGAGAGAGAGAGAGAGAGCTAATCTCCGTCCTTGATATACGAGGATTCATTTGCTCCGTCGTGGGGATTTACCGCCGGCGGAGAAATGGGGCGGGATTTATCTAT
Source organism: Macrobrachium rosenbergii (assembly GCF_040412425.1). Lineage (NCBI taxonomy): Eukaryota > Metazoa > Arthropoda > Malacostraca > Decapoda > Palaemonidae > Macrobrachium > Macrobrachium rosenbergii. Next base: position 31,692,695 of record NC_089768.1, read on the forward strand.
TAGTTTTGTGGAGAAGGATTTCGTTCGGTTTCCTTCTCTCTCTTTCAGTGGGTTTAAATCGCTGGTGTTTATTATTATTATTATTATTATTATTATTATTATTATTATTATTATTATTATTATTATTATTATTATCACTGCTGTTGTTATTGGTTTTATTGACTTCGTTAATATTACGACTTGTTGCTGATATTGCCTTCATTAATATTATAATTTGTCATTGATGTCATTGCCTTCTGTGTCATTATAATCTGTCATTGACATTTAGGCCTTCATTGTCATTGTAATTTGTTACTGATATCATTGCCTTCATTATTAGCATAATTTGTTTATGATATTATTGCTCTCGTTATTATTGTAATTTGTTATTGGTTTTATTATCTTCGTCACTATTAAAATTTATTATTGAAATAATTGCCCTCGTTATTCTTACAATTATTTTTCTTCGTTAAAACCATATTCATTTGTTTATCATTTTTTCTTATTAGTGGTTATCACTCTTTTCGCCTTTCGTTTTGTGTTATCTTTCTCTTATCGGTTAAATATCCCTGTGTCCGCCTGTCATTCATGTTGGTGTTGTTTGTTAGTTTGCTTAATTCTCAGTTCTCAGGATTTGTTGAAAATAAATTTTTACTGCTAATAAACATTCGTTTTCTTCACAGGTTCAACGCATCGATTCCGAAATATAAATAAGGAAATTTATATAATTATATATATACGCATATATATGTATGTCCATATATACATTGCATATATGTTTATGTATATATATAAATTACATAAAATATATTATGTACATATATTTTATATATATATATATATATATATATATATATATATATATATATATATATATATATATATATATATATATACATATATATATACATGATCTTCATGTACAGCCTTTAGAGTATTCATTTACAAATACTACCCATCCCTCAAAGGCCTGATTTGGAATAACGAATACGAAAAGCGATCAGTGAAAGTATTTGACGCTTATAACTCAAAGGCTTCAATTCCTTCATCAAATCCAGTTTAACGGGTCTGTATTGTGCTTATTAATATGATCCTTTCACCGATTCTCTTCGTCTTATTGATATCCAAATGGACTGTACTATTAATAGATACAGTTGATGATGACGGCGCATAAATAGTTCGTGATGAATAACGTGAGGCTTTGAGGGATAATCGGGAGAGTCTAGACCCAAGCGCTTTCTGGAAAGGAACTGTCGGAGAATTAATTAAATGTGTAATTTTTTTTAGTGGTATCCGAAACATTAATTGAAAGCAAAGTCAAAAACAGGAATTAGGATGTTTTCTTGCACTGTGGCTAAATGCAAGTTATATTGAAGTTATGTAGCCTAACTGATATTCATCTCTATTTCAAATATTTCTGTGAAATGTTCCAGTCCCTCTTAATGAGAATGTCTGTAGGTAATTATAATTTCAAGGACTGATTTTTTTTTCTATAGTTAAATGTTCTCCCGTAGGGACATCACGTGGTGCACTGTCATTACACCTCACTGCCCCAAGTTGCAACACCTTCCAATCTTTTTAACTACCATCTATAGTTGAATTTTCGATATTAAATAATTTCTATACTGAAAATAACAGAATAATTTTTAATTATCTGGTTACGTGTGACTGAATGTAAAATAAAAAAAAAAAGATTAGCGTTTTTATTTCGTTTTAATTTGTTCTGAAATACGGTTGTTCAGAAAAGGTAATTTTCTGCTGTGCGGTGTATAAAACACTAATCCATCCGTCTGACCAAAGGACAAAGTTGTGATAAAACCACATAAGGACTTCGTTCAAAAACCCTGCCACCAAAAGGTTGTGAAGACTCATACACAGAACACTGTCATGATTTTTTTGTTATGGTTAAAACATCCAAAGTTGCATGTATTTGGGGATACAGCCGAGAGTATGTATATATAGAGAGAGAGAGAGACAGAGAGAGACACAGAGATAAATATATGACTTTATATAAATATATATGAATAGGATGTGAGTGTACTATATATATATATATATATATATATATATATATATACATATATATATATATATATATATATATATATATATATATATATATATATATATATATATATATATATATATATATATATATATATATATATATATATATATATATATATATATATATATATATATATATATATATATATATATAAATATACATATATATGTAAATACATGCTAGTTGGGCATACTTTCTTTCTTATGCAATTACTGTTGAAGTCGACGGCATTATTCGCTTATACTGTCTTTTTATCTAGACTTTGAATCAGTCTCTACTTCTTTCTCTCTTCAAGCAAGCTTCTCAGGAATAAGGAAAAATTAATCGCATTTCTTTCCATTTACTCATTATAGTCGAAGGACCGTTTCCCCACCTATCGGCGGCGTCTTCAGGATTTAATTACAAATTGACATACATGCATATACATATACATACATGTGTATATATATATATATATATATATATATATATATATATATATATATATATATATATTATTATAATAACATGAGCTATCACAAGTTTTCCAAAAAGCCCCTTCATGGTCTTAGAACCATTGTGAAGATTAGTACACGTTCTTTACTATTTCCTTTGAGCAATTTCTCCTAGAGCTGATAGACAGATAACAGCCGATTCCAAACGCAATACAAATATCGATTCCATAATACGTTTCGAGGCAAAATAAAGATAGTAGATATAAATGTTTCTCATGATTTCAAGCTCGTTCGGGGAAACATTATTATCTAAAACTGGCATCCTCGAGAATTATTTCTGTGAGATTAGCTGAAACTGTTCCACGATTTGTTTAATGAAATCAGGAAGCATCAGTCGCGAAACGAAGGAAATTTAGTTATTGTATATTACAGTGATTTCATAACAGCCGTTGCCTCTTTTGATGTGAATTAATTAATCATCAATGCTCCTTTGGTTGAGAAATTAATATGCAGTTGCACAGACTGTTTCATTAAAATCATATTAAAGGTTTTTTTTTTTCAATCTAATTTTTTCTATTTAACAAATTTAATCAATGGAGTTTTCGTTCTTAGCTATCATCACTTCTCTTCAATCGCTTTCAACTCCATCTTTGTTTTCAGATTAATTTGACATTCGTATAATTATTCAAGTACTTATCAATCGAGAGGTTTGGGTACATAAAGACATTTATACTGAACCGGTGTAGCGATCCTTGAGAGAATCTTGCAAAATCATTGGAAAGAGAAGAATGATTTTAGATTTGATCCCATGAATCTATACATAATCAGTATTCACATTTTTACATTAGTTTGCTCTTTACAGGGTATGGGTATGTATACACGAAAATGAAAAAATTACTTTTCATTGAAATTCTAAGGACCAGTTACATTTGAAAATTGAGGAAATCGGCTTTTTTTTTCTTCATAAACAATTTTGTCTTTTATTATTTAAAAGTCAATCAGTTATGTATGAGGTAACCAGTGGCTTTTCTTTTTAAATAATTTAGCCTTTTAGTAGAGAAAACAATGAATTCTCATAAATTTCTAGGTGATTACTCCTCTGATAAAGGTAAATCGTCACTAAATGTCCACAGGTAAAATTGTCCAGTCTCAAAGTAACATTTCAGATTCTCTTATTACAACGACAAAGAGGAGGGAAATAAATGAATAAAAGAATAAACGCTAAAATAAAAGAGAAAACATATTCATATTATTCTGGGGCGGCAATATGAATTATGCAATACCTGTAGTCACGCGAGATGGCTTAGCGTGTCTCGGGTATATTGCGCATATCAACGGAAAAAGAATTCTGGTAAATGTAATTTTACGTAAAATTAATTTGTGAATGGAGTTAAAAAAAAAGAATTCTTTTACCCTAAAATTTTCTAAATTAAATTCATATCGTCGATGAGAAATGTGTGTTAATTCTTATTCTGATTTTAATGAAACAAATATATTACTTTATCATTCCGTTACTGCAAACCATTAATATTTAGGATTTCCGTATATTGCACCAATATTTGTAGGATCTCATTGTATCATTGTACACCTCGAATTTGAAAGATCCCTTTGTCTTTTGGTAGATTTTGTTCCTTTATTCATCATACACCTTGAATATTTAGGGTCTTGTAATAACGTTCGCCTTTGGAATATTTATCCTACAGTCATTTCCTGGTCTTTGTATTAAAAGCCAGGCTATGCTAACTCTGGAAAAACATTTGACAGCATTTTAGACATTTCTCAGGGAAGGAGCAATAGGTCATATGGAAAACTTTTGTTTCATTTTCCTTATCTCGCTCAAGCAGTGAACCTGGCACCCAACCCCCGGGAGAAGGGGGCGGGGGGTTGGTTTGAGGGGATGACGGTAGGGGGTGGGGTGGTTGCTTTTATTTTTCGCGTCCCCTAATAGATTTTACTTCCTCATATTTAATCATATTTAAAGGCTTATCCTTTTCATTTTCTCCTTCGTCTCTTCCACAATTATTTTTCGTTTATCAATTTGTGGTTTATATTTTCCAAACGGGAATAACAGGGTACAATTTTTATTAAAAAAAATTATGTTCCACTACATTCAACAATTCACAAACCCTCTCTCTCTCTCTCTCTCTCTCTCTCTCTTCAATGATTTTCAATTTTTAGTATTTTTTGCATATGACATCTACATTAAACAATTTTCTGCCTCTCGTCACTGAGTTATTATATGATATCCAAACAAAATCCTTGTATCTGTAGTTACGTAGATAACTCGTCACGTTCCGTCTTATAGAATGCAACTGACGTATAGATTAAAGGGAAGATACTTCTCCGACTCTCTCTTTTCTTCCTAGTGTCTTTGTTACGCTTATTCTCACTGTCTTCATTTGTGTAAAACCTTTTTCTTTTTCAATATCACACTCCTTATCTTCCCCTAGATTTAGTAGCTTAGCGTTTGAAGTGATATCTGAGAGCATTAGTGTGAAAACAGGTAAGGTTATCTCCAGCGATATTCTTATTTCTTTGCTAGCAAAAAGACAAGCCATTAATAAGGAAATCACTTTCGAAATACTTGTGCATGTCACTTATTGCTTCATTTGTTTGATAATTATTGTATCATAAAGACTGTCTACGTTGCAATAATTTCTCCACAGACGGCAGTCAAATTGGCTGGCAAAATTGCATTCCTTTTGTATTTATTTGACACTTTTTATGGCCTCTTTTTTTATTAACTTATTTAATTATCATATATTGTTTTCTTTGTTAGTTTTATCTAAAGTGTCATTATATTTGCTTCTAAGTTTATATACACGAAGTGCGTCTGCGGTAAGCAGTTCAGGTTGAAGGGTTGCAATATACGAAGAGTCAAATCAGATTGCATGGTTGATATATTTGCTTCCAAGTGTGTATACCCAAGCAGTGTCTGTATTAGCACTTCTAGTTGTGGGTTTTTAGTATAAAAAGAGAGGATTCAGATTCCATTGTCGATAATACACACATGCACACACAAATGTATATATATATATATATATATATATATATATATATATATATATATATATATATATATATATATATATATATATATATATATTCTTATCCTGTAGCAAATAATTTTACACCAATTGCAAACAACGTGATAATGAGTGTGCTGTTTACTTGAATTGTACATATTGTTTCGTTATAAGTCTTTTTTTTTTCATCTTTCACCAAAATCCGTGGAACAGAATAAACTACTTTTTACAGAGAGATTTTTCAAAAATAAAAGTTATTCAGAAGCATTTTCCTCCACGGAGAATTGTCATTTTTGTCAAACACGCGACTGCAAGATTTATAAAGTTTTCAGAATCGCTTGTTATAGATGAGACGTTCGGATGTAACATAAAATGAGTGACAACTTTCATTAAATTAGAAATGTTAAGGAAATTTCATTTTTCAACTTAGAAAGTTAGGAAAATTGCTAAAATAATGACTGAACTTGATAAAACAATGCAAAATACAATAGTTTACACACACACACACACACACACACACACACACACACACACATATATCATATATATATATATAATAGAGAGAGAGAGAGAGAGAGTCCCTTTCGGGAATTCAAGTAACGTCTCTCTCTCTCTCTCTTATGTGTTTATGAATCTGATTAAATCCTTTCTTTTTCACCTCAGTTAGGTTTAGAAGAAAGGTATGAATACATACAGTATATACAGGAGATACACACACATACATACACATTCAAATTGTTAGACAAGTCTCTGTTCAATGCATCAAAACAATCCATTCTTCAATGTAGCGTCAGAGAAAACGAAATTTAACAGTAACTGTGGCAGTATGATTCCAGCATCTTTTCGCCTCTCAAAATTAGTCACAATTCGATGAATATCTCATTTCTTTTATTTCAATAACCACCTATTTTACCTATCCTTTAGAAAATTCACAGACTATTTGAATCATGGGCCTACATTTCTTCTTTGGAACATATAAGTTACATTTTTTTTCTTTTATATGCCTCTGAGTGTTAATGTTTAATGAACTAGATTTTTCAGTAACTGTCTTGAACATTAAATGATTAAATAAAGCTATTTTGGTTTTAGTTTTTGCAGTGTTTATTGAATCATACTTGCACAATGGAAAACTTTGAACAATTCCTCAAATAACTGAATCAAATTATTTTAATACGTAATAACATGAAACTGTACCGAAAGGAAATTACAAATTACATGATGCTTAAAACGAAAACCCTGAACTTCCCTTCCTGCTTTCAATCACTGATTAGGTGTCGATAGGAATTAGTTTCTTAGAGAATTTTGACAGAAGAATCTCAAAGCAAAGGCTAAAGAATCCCAAAACGTAACCGACCAGGAGGATGAAAAACGTTCCCTGAAAAGAAAGAAAAAATATAAACAAATAAATAAATAACATGAGACAGTGGTGTTAGTGGTGTTACCACACCAAATGAAGCTCTCATGAGAAAGGGTGGGTGACGGGGAGCGGGTGAGGGGTGGGGAAAGGATTGTTGGGGGGAAGGTTGACCAAAAGCCCATGAAATCTCATAACCAGAGATTTCAGTATTTTGATCATCTATGGACTATATCTTTCAAGGAAGCGATTCTAACGTAGCAAGCATTCCTTATAAAATTACTGTAATGCTGGACAAAATAATCTTGCAGCATTTAGGGAAATCCTAAATTACTTTTTATGTTTGTTGCCAACTACAGACTGACAGACTGAAAGACAAAGAAATGAGAGAGAGAGAGAGAGAGAGAGAGAGAGAGAGAGAGAGAGAGAGACTTTGGAAAATGTTTCCAGTAAAAGACAAAGTAAAGTTCAAGCCTAAAGCGGATGACGCATGGCCAGCGCTTCTTATCTCTTAAGCAAAAAAATCAGAGAACAAATATATAAGTAGATAAATAAATAAATAAATTAAATCAATAAATAAATGAAGAGCAAATTTAAAACCCAGTTTTTCAATTTAACTAAGAAAGCTAAAAATGGTTTAATCAGCGCAATGCAAATCGGAACGAGCCACTTACCGAAAGAGTCATGAAACTTAATGCAGATTTGACAGTCATTTTCCTTGGCGGATTTTTGCACATTCCAGCGTTCGGGAATACTTGCTCCAACCAGTAGTTGTAAAAACCTCCTTCTATCAGGGCCTGGATCCTGTCGAATATTTGAGTGTTTCAGTGAGCTTGCAACAATACATGCATGTACAGCAGTCAGTGTTTGTTTTTAGAGTCATGTATGATCAAACATTTCATGCATTTATATGCATTTTGATTGGCGAGTGCGTACTTATAATTATTAGGGATAAGAAGGACCAGTCGATTTTTTCCATGCAATAACAGCACCGGCATTGTCTTTTCAGTGCTGATGACATTCCTAATCAGGCTTTCAAAGTCAAAGAAACAAAACAGTTTGAAATCCTACAGCAAGTGCACATTGAAGCAGCAAAACTGGTCAAAAATACACATTTATACAACTCTTGCAACATAATTATTATCTGTAAAACTGGTAAAAAATTTCAGATACATTTTTTAACGTAATTTTCCCTCAGCATTCTTTATTAGCAAATAAGAATTTGTTGCGATGAAATGACAGGACAAATAAACAAGCCTGAAACAGATAGGACGCAGTCTTCAAGAGCAAGAATTACCTTTTGTTCAGAGCTTCTCTGAGGGGGCTATGCTTCTGAACTACAAGAGCGTAGATAAACGGAAGGACCTTTTCCCTGGAGACATAGAATTTACAGTTGCCTGGTAAAATGAAAGAAGAAATATTTGTATTTTTTGCGTCACACCATCATTTAAAAACGGCATCAAATTTATAAGGTTCTATGCTACATAACTCTTGGGTTTTAGATGAATTTAGGCTCTATGCTACATAACTCGAGTTTTTCCATTTGTAAGGCTGTATGCTACGTTTCTCTGGTTTTTCAATTTGTCAGGCTCTATGCTGCATAAATCTAGTTTACAGTTTATAAGGCTGCATTCTACATTACTGTAGTTTTTCAATTTGCAAGGCTCTATGTTACATAATTCTAGTTTTCAGTTTATAAGACTGTATTCTATATTACTGTAGTTTTTCAATTTGTAAGACTCTATGCTACATAACTCTAGTTTTTCGATCTGTAAGGCTCTATGCTACTTAACCCTAGTCTTTCAATTTGTAATGCCCTATGCTACACAACTCTAGTTTTTCAATATATAAAGCCCCATGCTACATAACTAGTTTTAAATTTACAAGACTGTTCCACACCTCTAGTTTTTTTTCATGCTCTATGCTATTCAACTCTAGTTTTTAAATTTGTAAGGGCCTATGCTACATAACTCTAGTTTTTGAATTTGTATGGCTGTATGCTACGTAACTCCACATTTTTTAAAATGTTAGCCTCTTTACTACGCTTCTCCAGTTTTAATCTACACTTCAAAATAATAATTATAGCCCGTATCAGAATTGTTAGACAGTTAGTTTTAGCAGTCACTGTAACTCAGTAATCTCCCCATCGGATATGAAAGTAATTATCTTGCAATTCCGTTTCTGATGGGAAAACATTGATATCCTCATTCTTACACTAATAATTATTGTATTATGATAGAAAAAGTAACTTTCATTAAATAAGAATGACTTTCACGGGATACAATTCAATCGACAATGACCACATAGGCGTAAATGATTCCAAATTATTGAACAAAAAGAAGATACTTGCCTCATCCTCCCTTGTGCATTATCAAATAACACACGCTAAGAGAAGGCAGTTGCTTCTCACAAAAATAGGATTAATTAAAGAGCTCCAGAATTTGATTCTGTAGTCTGTGTTTACACCAGTGACAATATTACTGAAAGAACGCAGTGGTACACATTAAGTAGCAACCAACCTTTCTCCATGTAGTCTTGCGTCAGAAACAGCCTCATCATGAGGTAGGGACCGTTGAAGACATACTTCCCTTGTGACACGAACTTGTCCACAACAGGTATGTAACCTTGCGTGGGAATTTCTATTATGCGACCCTGTTTACCTGCGTCGGCCACCTCCTTAAAAATGCCCGATTTCGCATCCTGTGAAAACAAATGAATGATTATATACTCATTTTTCTACACAGGTTGAGAGACGCTAGTATGAATCCGTTTTGATACATTGTCAGTCAGGCAAATTAATACTGAATGAACGGACAACTCCTAAAGAACCATACTGAAATCTACGATGTAAGGTCTACGTTAATTAAATGACTACGTCACTACTAATGAATGGATACAAAACAAAATTTAGGATTCATGGAACTAGTTTGGAAAAGTCTGGAACTCCATATTTAAAAAAAGAAACTTCGCTGAGATCTCGAAACTCATATTTACACAAGTTTTTGTACATTTTAATCACTTTGTATATAACACAGATACTAATAAAAACAGTCATTTGTTTTCAGGAGCCTTTTCAGGTAAGATTCATAAACCAAATGAAGTAAAGTGTCTCGATTTTTAGAAAAAAAAGAGTTCTGAGCAAATGTGTAAAAACTGTATTAAAAAACATTTAAGTTTCCTAGTCAATAAAATGCTCACGATAACCGAAACGTAAGACAGATATACTCTACAGTACAGCAGAGGAGAAACTGTTACTTAGCCCTTGAAAAGGTATATAGACCTAAATCTGTGCACAGTGACGAGGTTTTTGTAAATACTAACTAGACATACTGAAACACAAAAAAATAATTTACCGACAATATCTGCGTAAAAACGGTGTTGGAGAAGAGAACCAGTACCGCCGATTTATCGTCCAGAATTTCTCTGAAGCTGTGGTAGGGCTCCTTGATGTACCGCACAGCCAGCAATGACATCAGGTTAGACTTGTAAGATTCCGTCAAGACGAGCATCGTCATCAGCCACATGCCGAAGATGTAGAGCTCCCAGCTGTCTCCCACGTAATACCTTATGTCTGAAAGTGAGCAGGAAGGACTTCGATCATTCTCAGATAATTCTAGGTCAGTCCAAGGGCAGTCCAGATAGGAGTATGGCCAGGATGACCTGGGGTCCCCATAGCTCCACAATTAGGTCCACTGAGTCGTCCTCTTGCCAAAGATTCCCTCCGGAATCGCCGGAGGAGGCATTATTAGATGGACTGCCCTAAGAACGAATAAAATGGTGACATTTATAATTTTAGTAAAATCTGACAAATCGTGATCTTGTCGGGCAATAGAGGATTTCAAAATTAAACTTTAAATACTTTTATTTCTTGTTTTCTTTCTTTAAATCTGCAGCTGAAGATCCTGATGAACAGAGTCGACTGGCTATAAAGGAAAAGCAACCTGCAGAGAGAGACAAGTTATAGGAAAAGGTGATAAATTAATAAACAAATATAAAGGAACAGAAATTAAAAACCAATGCGCCTACAGCTCAAGAGACGTCAACAAAGAGTATAGGAATGAATTTGCTCCTCGCTCAAATATCTGGAGGTCAGAACATTCCACAACTGCACAAGGCAAACTATTCAACATTTTAATTGCAGCTGAGATAAAACTCATGACAAACTGAGTAGAATCAAACCTGATATTTGAAAACGAGTCTCCTTTTGCAACAGCAGTATAACTGCAAAACTAGAGCTCACGCTCAGATACTCGACCTTGATGAAGAAACGTCCGGGCATAATAGTAAGGAGAGATTTTCGAGGTCACCCTCGAGCTAGACTTGTCCAAGAGGTAGACGAAGGAGAACGTTATGGCCAGCATGACGAAGGTCGTAATCCACACAGATGGTTGCAGAGCCAGCAGGACGCTCCAGAGAGCGACCTCCGTGTTTCCTCTTCTTCCTAAATTTTGTGTGTAGTCGACCAGCAGCGGGGTCGTGTAGTCTACGAACTTGGACCTGACGTAGGTTATCCCGAAAGGTCCTAATCCGATATCTGCTTCCTGGAAAGGATTTTGTAGTCTACATATTGTGTACTTATTGATATTATTGTATTAATCTACTGTTATGGTCACGAGTGACATGCAAGCAGTATTGGGGTGCCTTTTCGTGCAGTGGAATTCACGTAACAGCATCAGTTGTATCATTTGGTTCTTGTGGTATTCGAGTACAGTGACGAAATAGAACTGTCGAATTATTACGTCTCCAAATAACAGGATCCGTTATTGTGACTCATAATCACGACGACTTGGAATATGATGTACCAAATAAAACCATACCACAACGTGAAGGATCCTTTGATCTGGGATAAGTAGGCTTTTCCCCACATCGTGAACACTAGGCTGTGCCCCACACTCCACCGAACATGTCATAAATACACTCCACTGAACAAGTCATAAATACTCCACCGAACATGTCATAAACACACGTCGGCACCTCATCGCATACATATCACAAACAAGTTGCAAGTATGTCAACGACCATAAGTGGAGAACGAATCTTTGGCAAATCCTGGACGATCGTATGAACACTAATAAGTCGATGGTTTGTACTCAGCTTGTTTGTGATGTGTGTGCGATAAGTTGTAAACGTTTGTTTATGCAAAGAAACGGACGAAGCACAATATGTATAGCAAGAGGGTATGAATGATCTGCCGTTCACTAATCGTTCATATTTTTTTATATATTTTATCCCAGCATTGATTTCACTATTGAAAAGTACTTTGTCCTTGTCATTTTTTCTTCTCCATTTTAAGACGAATTTAATGGGGACAGCCATTGCTACTACTAATATTAATACAGCAACTACTACTACTAATAATATCTGTCTTTCAAAACTCAACATGATTAGCTGCTTCAATTTATTAGGCAGTTACCTTATCCAATATCATACGGATAATTCCGTTCCAGGTACCATTCGGGTAGAGGACACCCCAGGCTCCATCGTTTGGCGGCAGCTTTAATGTGTACCTGCAATTAAAACGTAACCTGAATGTAATATGTACATTCTGCAGAACTAAATGGTTTCTTATCGCAATGATATATAATGTCATCTGAGTTTTGCTTCACTGAGATATCATCTTCCGCTGAATGGAAAAGAAAACGTTCCCCAAAATATTTAGGAATATATACGGTTTTTTAAACAGATATTGTTTATGAGATTTCTTTTATTTTTTTTCCTGAGTAATTTTAGAATAGACTGTTATGTCATTGGATCGCTTCTGCAACATTGAATATTACCTTATGGGTTTTTCTCTTTAAACCAAACATTGCATTAATACACTCTGAAGAATCAATTTGTCAGGAAAGCCATCGTTTCAAAACCTGATAAACATTTAATAAATTGAAGAGCAACGATACTAAACGTCGATTTACTGTAATGAAGTTCAGTGTTCCTCGTGAATCATACAGGTGACTGACATAGGCATTGGAAAAGGAAAGTGACTTCAAAGCTTTCAAAGCAATAAAGCAGAGCTGAGAGTGAAAGAAAATAAAATCGAAACAGCCACAAGGTTTAGGTTGTCAAAAAGAAAACAATTTTTGCCTGAAATCCGTTGTGATTAATATTATGTATGTTAACGCGCAAACACCCACATACGTGTTATGTATATGTGTGTGTATGTATATATATATATATATATATATATATATATATATATATATATATACATAATGTACGTATGTGTGTGAGTAAACTTACGTGAAATTCATGTCGTCTGCGATTATTTTTAACAATTCCAAAACTGGTCCAGAGTATTTGTATCTCGTCTCGTTACCGATACCTTTCCCTTCTAATTTCCTCACGTCCATGTGCGGTTGGAAGTTCAAGCAGGCTACATTCAGTTTCGACAAGCCATTCAGCCTAATGATAAACGATTATAAATTCATACACCTACAGACAGTGAGTGTTACGTTCATAGATTAGCGATTAAAGCTTCATAGCTTTGCACAGTGACGATATGAATAAGTCTTAGGAAATGAAAAAGGGAAAATTTTAAAGTCGTTTATTACGGGAAATTTCAAAGGCTTAATTCGTGTAACTAAAAGGACTTTGCATTTTTATGTGGAGATTGTAATAGAAAGGATTGGCTCATTTATTCAGGACCACTTAGTTTGCGTGAAATTTTCAAGTTTATGGAATACATTCACCAACTTCTCACTTGGAGAGGATTTTGAAATTGAAGGTATTTCCCTAAAAACAAACCTATAATACCTCCCAATCCATTAAATAACCATTGTTGTTTTTTTGCAGAAAAGGCCAAAACTCTCATGTCAGTTGTTGATCCCTGTTTAAACTGTCACCCAATAGTTTCCCCTGTCTAAACTTATACTCATACTGTAAGTGATGCTATTAACTTTATTAAAACCTGCCGAAATTCTGTCTGATCTAAGTAAATATTCATCGAGAAGAAGAGTACGCAAATGCACTTACTTGTCGAATTTGTCGGGGAATAACTGATTCTCTGTTAGGTACTTTATCCCAAACCTCGACGTCCAAGAAGCGATTGAAAGACTACGACTGTCGTAAGCCAAATGGATATAAATCTCGCACCTGCGAAAAACAAAACCAATTTTGTATGAAAAAAAAAAAAAAAACATATATGAGAAAAGACACAGATAATCTGAAGCTATAACGGAAACAGAGAGAGAGAGAGAGAAACAATTAACACTCGAATTTAAAGGCTTCTGGTAATAATGCATCAACGAATGACTGATTTTACCTCAGAGGATCCAGACTGCCAGCCAAGCTCATCACCATCCCGTTGACATTGGAGAGCTCCTGACGAAGGTGGATGAGCCGGTGCCTCGGCTGGCGCGTGACGACGAGGAGTTTGGTGGGCCAGACAATGACGTCCTCTCTGGCCGACCTCCTGACGAAGGCCGTCAGGAAGTCGAGATCGTTACTGGCTAGTATGAGCGTCATGCACCTCGATAGTACGCGCATCTAGTGAACGGAAATGAAGATGATAAGTTATGAATGAAAAAAGGAAACACATGAATGACGGAGCATTATTATTATTATTATTATTATTATTATTATTATTATTATTATTATTATTATTCAGAAGAGGTACCATGTTCATATGGAACAAGCCAACGGGGGCTACTGACTTGAAATTCAAGCTTCCAAAGAATATGTTGTTCAATTAAAACAAGTAACAGAAGGTAGTAGGAAATACAGAAAGAAGAGATCGGTTATTAAAGGAGAAAAAAAGTAGATAAAACATATGTAAACTGTAAAACAGAAGGAGAACCGGATGAAAAGGAGAAATGAATAAATGACAGAATTTGAATAAATGGAAAGAAAATTAATTAAGAAAAGCGCTTGAGAAGTATTATAATTCATGAATATCGGGAATGAGATCTTATTATTATTATTATTATTATTATTATTATTATTATTATTA